>NC_143567.1:73182500-73490000 GCF_054136105.1 Typopeltis vanoorti | reverse complement strand
ACACTAAAGGAAAAATACCATTATTCTGATGCATAAAAAGTGAAGCAGAATACTTGAGACACTGACCAATCAGTATACTATTGGTGATTTACATAATCTTGACATATAGACTTTATGCAACTTTAGACTTTGCATAACCAAAAGAAAAGTCAGGCTTTAGAACTTGTTTCAGCACAGTGAATCACACTTAAGTTGCACAACAGATTATTGAATGGTGCAACAAATAACTCCCATTGTCTTAGTTTTACCGATTATGAGAATTGAACAAATGCACAGTACTCTCCTTTGCAAAAGTGTAGACCTTAGACTCATAATCAAGCTCTGAGTAAACAGACACATGATAGAGACAAAGCAGAGAACATCAATCCACACCCCATTCTGTTGAGGATAAAGTGCAAAGGATATTCAATACTTTCTTGCACTTTTCTCATAGTTGAATTCCGCAAGGAAGGTACAGAGTTCAGTAAAAGAGTCCAAAGAACACGGCTTCTTGTGACTCATTTTCTTTGCAAAGAATTCAATCTCTACCCTGACAGTTAGTGTATCCTTCAGGCAGAAAATCTCAATTCATAACTAAGAGTTCATAAACAAATATGATCAACTGCTTGTTAGTTGTCTTACAATTATGCTAATATTACAAGAATGACAGAAAATTGTAAATTCATCAATATATAGAGCAGTGCCTAGGGTGGGAGGAAGTGGCCCAGTGACTAGGTTCACTTTCATGGCAAAGTGTAACACTTAAGACAAGGAAGATGTCCCCTTAGACTTAAATTATAAGAGGTCTTTTAATATGCTGCATCTACAAGCTGTGTAATAAGCTTTTTTATGTCAAAGAAAACTAAAGGTTGATGTTTATGTTTCAGGAATGCATCTCATTCATGATACAGACACATGATAGAGATCAATTCTAGATGGACCAAATGGTCCAATCTGACCTGTCTATGAAAGCCACATTGGGTGGTAGTATTTAGATCTTTATCCCATCTGGCATTAACTATTTCATCCTATATCTTACAAAGACAGCTGGTCAGAGCAATAGGTCAGTAATTGTTTGATTGGTTTGGACCATTTCCTGGTCAGAAAGGCAATGACAAATGACTTATGCCGTGAATCTGGAAACTCCTACTTGATAAGTTTTCTGTCGTATGGTAGGAGAAGGAAATTCACAATAGATGGTGGGGGATGCTTTATCATTTCACAATTGATGTCATTAAGCTTTAATGAACTGGCATGAGAGAGAAAAGTGCTCATTTTAATTCCTTCTTAATAAATGTCTGATATGGTTCTAATCTATTTATAGAAAAGTTGAGCCACTGTTTCTCTTGTTTCTCAGTATAAAAACTTTAGGAGGATAGGAAGCTGCTGCTGAGATATTAGCAAAGCATTCTCTATTTCCTAAGGTATCTGCAACTTTGGGTTTAGCAACTACACATCAATTATATTCCAGGGTAGATGAATGGTGTTCTATGCCCACCCTTTATTTTCTGGATTTCATCACACATAATTTTTGCACTGGTTGTATGAATGATAGATGATGTAAACTGGATTAAAGATTGTTTCTGACTCTGGATTCTGACATAACATGCTTTAGCCTGAGCATGCTTAAAGGCAATGGGATTTGATGCAGTAGAGTATCTATAAATATATCTCATGCATAGTCTATTGTTTTTTGGTTACTTAGCACTCAAGGTTCCACCATGGCTTTGGATATTATGGAAATCAAGATGTGTTTCTGGAAATGCAGCTGCTGAATGGACAATACAATCCCTGACACACATTATACTGCTTCCTCGACAGACATTCAGCTGACTCCTTCAGCATTAAATTTTGCAAGATAGAAAAAAATGTATTATAGTGATTACAAAGGCAGAGTGGATATTAAATCCAACATTATTTCAAAGCTGAATGTTTGTATTATAGTGAGCCTGGTCAATTTTCCATATGGGAGTTCATGGAGAAAAACATAGTTCTTATGAGGATATATAGTGCAAATCAAAGGAAAATGATCCCATCAACATATATTGACACCGTTCCCATATGGACAGTGCAAGAATAGCAGGGAAGCAGATTGCAAGATCTGCTGCAGAAATGGTATACATATGAAATAAGGTAATGCATCTATCATTAAGAAGAAAGCAGCTGTTATCAAGCTTATGCTCAACAATTGCAGACTTGCACATTTATGAAGGCACTGCCTCAGAGAATATCATGTCCATTAAAGTCACCCATAAGAAACATAGGCCAAGATTATTTGCAATATAAGATTATCAAGGTCAATCTGATTTAACTCAGTGGTAAATAAGTGGAACATACTGTAATAAGTGAATGGCTGACAAGAGAATGACTATCACTTCCAGAGCAGTGTTAAGCTAGAAATGCTGAAAAGGAGTATCGCTGCACATGAGGATTGGGATTCCTCCATGAAAAAACATGAAGTCATCACTGGGTTTTAAATAGGTCTCATACAGACAGAAACTCACTGGAGGCCTACAGTCACTTGAAATAGTTCCATGTTGGGCCTCTAGAGCAGGGTTTCCAGACTATGTAAAAATTATTAAAAAATATGTATATAAAAAAAATTAATAATAATAAATAATACACACACGCACACACAAAATCCTTAGCCTACCCATGGTACAAATGCACTACAGGTTTACAAATAAATCTTTCATGGGTGGGAACCGCATAAAAATATACATTTATGTTTCTGCAGATAGAAGAACCTTGATGTCTTTGATATTCTGGCAGAGTCCACAACAGTTCCACTGAATGAATCCCCTCCATTCTGTTGGTTTTTGTAGAGATCAGATTTCCAAAAGACATTCCTGTGATTTGTGTTTATCAATATTTTGGGAAATAAGGAAAGCCAGTGTCCATCTTTTCCTCTGGAAAAATATTTAATACATCATCTGATTTGTTAACATGGGTCAATTCTTGTGTTTAATTTGTATTCAGTGGATAGAAGTATTCATTTTTTCCTGTGGAGGTTATGGTGGTTTTTCTTTCAGTGATGACCATTGTAATACATTTCTTGATAAATATTCTCATTCAGCAGGATGATTTTAGAACTTGTTTCAGGAGTTAGACAATAACAAGTCAGGAAATTAATGAACTTTATTCAAAGAGAAACACTTCCAAACATAAAGTTCAAATCTGCTGAAATTAAAGTTAGGACTCATCTTTCATCCACATCTATTAGTTCACTTGGTTTTCTGTTGCCTTTATGTTTTATAAGTTTCATACTGTACTCCCTGAAGATGTCTCTGTGACTGAGATGGAATACTGGAAGGATTAAAGTGTTTCTAATACTTTCCCAGTACTGTTTTACTCCACTAACCATCCAACATGAGTATCTGTTTTGTCCTTGCGCCTTTGGCATTCACTGGAGTAGACTGAGTGGTCTCCATCACATGATACATTTAGGCTTCTTTAAAGAGGCTCTTTACTACAATCTTGGGCACAGGTGGTAGTAGAGCCAGATTCAGAATGCCTATGCATTTCTGATGTTTAAAGCATCTTAGTGGATTAGAAATGTACAGCCTAAGAGGACAGTTGAGATATCCCGCTTTTAATGATAGCGGAGCTTTAAGCAATTCAAAAGTAGAGATGATATTCCTGGCTGCAACCAAGTGACTATTCCTAGATATCAGGATGCAGCTTACACCTGTCACTGCTCTTTAAGCTATGAATATATTGCCTCATCTGGAACATCAAAGTGATCCCATTCTGATATCAGACCTCTAGAACAGTTGATTATTTTACAAGCTGTTACCATAACTAGCATTCTCTTCCCCATGATTGTTTTTCTGAGGGTTTCAACAAGATGACCACAAATGCAGCTTTTTAAATGTTTTGAAACATCCTGCCAGTTCTTCTAAATCCTTTTGAATAAACAAGAATGATATTTTCCCTATTGGGTTTTCATTGCATTGGATGATGAAAAGCAATGGTCTATTTATACATATTTATCAAATGCCTTTTGTTTCTTATTTCTGTTATTAGATTTATTGTTGTTGTTGGAGGGGTGAGGATCTTCTAAGAGCCCAGAAAAATTTGAGGATGAAGGATTCCTAATCAAATGGATTTTTTTGGTTTGGCGCCAGTGGAGCAACACATGTCCACTATCTGACCAGCAATAAATGCATTTGGAAGTGGAACATCAGGGTTATCCCAGAAGCTAAACAGCATTGCAAAAAGGCTTGATTCCCAAACCACTGGGAAGGAGACTTGCTGCCACATGGTTTGCCCTCTCAGGAAAACCCACTAGTTAATCGATCTTAGCTGGGCCATAGAGGACAGTCCATCATATGCCAAAGTACTAGAGAGTACTAACTAAGATACCAGTCCCCTTTCTGGATGTCCACAAGTCAAAACTGAATGGCAAGCATGGCAGCTGGGCATTTAATCCTATAGAGCAGCGCTTCCCAAACTGTGGGCCATGGCCTCCAAGGGGACCGTGAAATAATGAAAACAAATTTAAAATGTTTTAAGAGTAAGTGTGCCATGTCAAATGTGTATGTAAGATGCTAAAAATGTAATATTTGCATTTGATTTTTGTGATATTCGCTGTGTATGTTTTGTATTGAATATAAATATTATAATAATATATGTCTCTATTACGAATTTTTTTTTCAATGGGGTCCATGAAATATTTAAATTTTTCCAAGGGGGCTTTTACATCCATAAGTCTGGGAAGCACTGCTATAGAAAGTAGTCTGGAAGATCGAGAATACACAAATAAAAAGAGGAAGAACGAAAAGGGCCAGTATCATCACTGGGAGGTTCCCTCTATCACAAACAGGTGCCTTATGGAGGAGACACAGCCAAGGAAACAGGAGAATACACCATTACCCATCACAGAACACAGGTATTTTCAAAACTCTTACAAGCAGAGCTCACTCAATCTCTTCTAATGATTCCTTTCTGTTGGAAGAATTAAATGAAATAGAAATCACCATTACCACTACTACTACTATCATGATGGAGGCTTAATGGATTTTTTACAACACTCAAAAAGAATTAAAATAGAATTTAATACTTCCTATATTTCGTCCTAGTCACTAGGACATCTACGGGGATTACAAAAACAATTAATGTAACATATATACAAATAACAAACGATACTAAGCCCAACCACGGAATGTAAGGTGGGAACTCTGGTGATGAGTGTTTCTCAAATCTTCGGAAGCTTAATGCAACCGTATTTATTGAGATTTGGTTGGTTTTTGAGAGCTGCTGCTGCTTCTAAGAAAAGTCTCTCTTTCTTGAATTTGCTGTGGTGGAGCATGGTGGTTTTCTTCCATGATACCCTGTGGGTGGTGTCCAAAACATGGTCAGCCAAGCCTGAATGGCCATAGTTGTGTTTGAAGATGTAAGACTTGTGTTCCTCTAGACGGATGGATGCTGATCTGCCTGTCTGTCCAAAGTACGCCAGCTTACAGGAACAGGGTACTTTGTAAACTCCAGGCAGAGAGAGAGGAGGGAGCTGATCTTTCGTAGAACGGATAAGGGTAGCAAGTTTGCAGTGGGGCTTATATGCTGTCTGTAGGTTGTACTGTTTTAGTATCATGGTTATTTTTTCGGATGTGCCATGGATGTAGGGTATGGTGATGGCATTTTTAAAATCTTGTTGACGAGAAGGACGGGGAATGGGGGAGGAGTTGATTATTTTTTTGATACTGTGATCGCTGTAGCCATTGGAGAGGAAAGTGCTGTGTATGTGGTTAAGCTCAGTAGTGAGGGCGGTTCCACTGGAACAAAGATTGTGGGCTCTCTTGGTAAGAGTTTTAATAATGCCATATTGTTGAGAGGGGTGGTGGTGGGAGAGTTTGTGAATGTATGCCTGTGTGTGTGGGTTTTCTGTATACGGTGAAGGTAAGTGTATCATTAGGCAGAGAAAGAAAGAGAGACTTTTCTTAGAAGCAGCAGCAGCTCTCAAAAACCAACCAAATCTCAATAAATACGGTTGCATTAAGCTTCCGAAGATTTGGGAAATACTCATCACCAGAGTTCCCACCTTGCATTCCAGGCCACCTACTACTGCCCTTAGAGGGCGCTTTACCTAGATAGGACTTTAGTGTCACCCACGTGGTTGGGCTTAGTATTGTTTGTTATTTGTGTATATGCTACATTAATTGTTTTTGTAATCCCCATAGATGTCCTAGTGACTAGGACGAAATATAGGAAGTATTAAATTCTATTTTAATTTTTTTGAGTGTTGTAAAAAATCCATTAAGCCTCCAACATGATGTCCTCACAGCACTTAAGCCTCTACACACGTACTACTACTACTAGATATAATGAAGCCACCAATCTGACATAAAATTTCCATACCCTATCTTAAAGGAACATCAGAATAGCATGGGTTTTCAGCAAGTATAATCTATACACAACCTTTAAACCAGGTCAGAACTCCTTTTCTGCCATCCACCAAGTATAAATTACCAACCATCTCTTTACCTGGTGTCTACAAAGCATGTGATTCATGCTGACTTCATTATTTTAGACAATGGGCCATTCTGCTGAAATCAGAATCAGAGAACATCAGGAATACAAAAATGTCTAGCATTACTTACCTCTTACCATTGACAGGGAGTGCACTGGAATCAAACCAGGATGCTTAACCCCAAACTGATTTAAATTTGATTGTCTGTTTTTTGAAACATGTGAAAGTTTATAACATTGCCTGAATGTTAACTGTTGCGTGTTTTTGGGAGTAATCACAATTAACTTTTTTTTTTGTTAATAATGAATAAGTTTTGAAACCTTGTATTTGAATATAAAAATGCAGCCCATTGTTTTTTACCTTGGAATTCCAATAATGTATTCTGTTTACACAGCTGTGACTGAGACGTGAGCAAGTAATCATATGCCACATAACTTATGTTTTGAATGTTTAAAAAAAAAATAAATAAATCTTGTTTGCTAAGAAGTTAAAAGCATTATTCAGAGAATTGCTGTTATTATTTAAAAAAGTTCTGTAATAAAACTCAATTTTTGTGAATGTTACTGGGACATTCACAAAACATCGATTATGAGACAGACAATGAAGATAATGAATCTGATTATTCTATAACCAATATGTTTAAATCATAATTGAATAAATAACACCCATTCACAATAAATTATGACTAAAGAAGTATTTACCCCAGCAGCCACAATACTAAGGCCGATTCCATTATTGCTTTTCTGTAGCCGGATGGTTGCCACTTCCGGTTCTGCAGGCAATGCTGAGCCTCTCCCACTTCCTTCTCCATCACCAATATGACTATGTACACTAGGACTACGAGCCTATGAGGAATAAAAGCTATTATTTTTAAAATGAAGTAATTTTGCTATGCAACTATGTACTGTTTGATACTTAAAAAAGAAAGTATTATGCTCAATGATGACAGTTTTCTGTTATGTGCTTTGATTGATTTTTAGAATCAATTCGTTATCCGGTAGAGAAGGTTTAGACTTAATATGATTAGTATACAGATAATTGAATTTTTCGATTTGCCGTTTGCTATTTCTGAAGGTTTTATCATAACTTGTGTAAATCATATTATCTAGAAGTTGCCAAATATCTTCATCAACGGTATTAAAGATGTCTGTCATAACATTTTGAGTCTATCTGGCTTAGTGTGAATCTTGTATGATGTATTCTTTCACGTAGAAGGGAGAGTGATGTTTTATGATAAATACATTTAGCTTGTCTAGAATTAAAAAGTTGTCTGAGACGCAGAAATTTGGGGATAACGTTGTTGTCTTGACTTCTTTTTAAGAAAGTTAGGTGATTTAAAAACTTAGCCTTTTTACACTTTAAAAGTTCAAGATGGCGTACCTTCATTTTTTTAAACTCATCGATTCTGTTCATATTTGAAATTGTTATAATTCTTGACCACCGAGATTAATGAATAACTAACTCTTATTTAGAATTATTGGTCAAGTGTTAATAAACTATTTAATAACCAACTAGTTTCGCCAGCTATTGCTGTCGGCTTCTTCAGTGTACAAATAAGGAAGGCAAAGTAAATTATAAGCTAGATACAGAATTACAGTACTGATCATGAAACAATACATGTGTGTTTTGTTATTGAATTCTAATTCAATAACAAAACAGTACTGAGCGTGAAACAATAGACGTGTTGCGTTTACTTGTTTAGAAACATTTTGTAGTTTGCACTGAAGTTCATTTCATGTGTGTTTAGTGATCTGATTAAGGTCTTCCATATATCAGGTAAGATTAAACCTTGGTTCCTGTTGAGGCTTTTTGTGGAACGGGTGACTGTATCTGCTTCTTTGAAGATTCTGGAATGGTAGTTTTCTTCTATATAAGGCATATAACTTTTATTCCATTCAATAATATGGTTGGTTGTAGAGATGTGGGAAGAAAGGCCAGATATATCGTGTCTGTTTTTTCTTACATAACCGATGTGTTCCCTTTGTCTCATTTCGAAGATTCTAGACATCTGACCAATATAACTAAGACCACAGGAACAAGGGATGTTGTAAACTCCAGCATACTTGTAGAAAGGATGGAAATCTTTCGGTGAACTTATCTGTTTATAGAAAACCTACAAATACTGGACGTTATCTACACTTCACCTCATCACATCACATCTCCCTAAAACTTAGCATTCTTCATATGCTAAAGAAAAGAGCTATACAGTTTACTACGGACCAAAATAATCTACAAGAAGAATTGACTACAATATCCAATGACCCATCCTTAAATGGCTACCCTAGAAGACTCATCAATTAAAATTCTCTTCTCTGACATACCACAAAGATGTGATGTCACCCTATATATCACTACTATAATTATTCCATACGTTGGTACCATTTCCAAAAAACTGGCTCTCCTCCTAAAACCACACAATATCAGCGCGACCTTCAAGCCAGTTGAAACTATTCAGAAATTCCTAAGCTCACCGAAAGACTTCCATCCTTTCTACAAGTATGCTGGAGTTTACAACATCCCTTGTTCCTGGGGTCTTAGTTATATTGGTCAGATGTCTAGAATCTTCGAAATGAGACAAAGGCAACACATCGGTTATGCAAGAAAAAATAGACAAGATATATCTGGCCTTTCTTCCCACATCTCTACAACCAACCACATTATTGAATGGAATAAAAGTTATATGCCTTATATAGAAGAAAATTATCGTTCTAGAATCTTCAAAGAAGCAGCTACAGTCACCCGTTCCACAAAAAGCCTCAACAGGAACCAAGGTTTAATCTTACCTAATATATGGAAGACCTTAATCAGATCACTAAACGCACATGAAATGAACTTCAGTGCAAACTACAAAATGTTTCTCAACAAGTAAACGCGACACGTGTATTGTTTCACGCTCAGTACTGTTTTGTTATTGAATTAGAATTCAATAACAAAACACATCTAGCTTGTAATTTACTTTGCCTTCCTTATTTGTACCCTGAAGAAGCCGACAGCAATAGCCGGCGAAACTAGTTGATTATTAAATAGTTTATTAACACTTGAACAATAATTCTAAATAAGAGTTGGTTATTCATTAATCTCAGTGGTCAAGAACAACAACAATTTCAAATATGAACAGAATCGATGAGATTACAAAACGGAAGGTACGCCATCTTGAACTTTTAAAGTGTAAAAAGGCTAAGTTTTTAAATCACCTAATTTTCTTAAAAAGATGTCAAGACAACAACGTTATCCCCAAATTTCTGCGCCTCAGACAACTTTTTTTTAATTTTAGACAAGCTAAATGTAATTACCATAAAACATCACTCTCCCTTCTACGTGAAAGAATACATCATACAAGATTCACACTAAGCCAGATAGACTCAAAATGTTATGACAGACATCTTTAATACCGTTGATGAAGATATTTGGCAACTTCTAGATAATATGATTTACACAAGTTATGATAAAACCTTCAGAAATAGCAAACAGACGCAAATAGAGAAATTCAATTATCTGCATACTAATCATATTGAGTCTAAACCTTCTCTACCTGATAACCAAGTGATCGTTAATCAATCAAAGCACATACTAACAAAACCTGAGATCGCTATTCTCAAAAAAGGCATCAATTTTGCCTCAACACCTGTTGTAATACCTAAAGTTTTCTGTTATGTCAAGTAATGTGGCTCTTAACTTCTAGCAAAGGAGTTTTCACTTTATGCTTGTTTTCTGTAATAGCAAAAATTAAGGGCAGAGATTCAACTTTTGCAGTGATACAATACCGTTTCAAAGTATAGTAAGGATTTTTAGAGATACATATTTTATATTTTGCAAATAATGTTGATTTACAGGTGTGAAGGGTCAAAGCTGTATAACTGAGAGGAGACCTCCACATAGCCTTTAAAGGAATGCGGTGAACTGACCTAGGCTTCCGACCTAATGTCCAATCCTCACCTTCTCGTGGTGCACCCTGTTAGGTATTTACCTGGATACTGAACAAACGAGTATGGGCTGCCAATTTAGGATTTAGCAGACCAAACTGTATTATTATTGGCTTAAACAATATAGAAAATGATGGTATAACATGACAAAATTTCATGCCGGATGGAGCGTTGCTCGGTTAAACAAGGCCCCCCTGTTGTTTTCACCAGGGAACCAGGGCGAACAACGAAAAGTCGGCTACTGGAACAAATCTGAAAACACACCCCAACTCAACATCACCAGAGTTAATGATCAGTACTATCAACATAAGAAGCCTGAATGGCAAAGAAATGGAGTTAGCTGAGGAATTAGATAAGTACCAGATCGACATAATAGGGATGACTGAAACAAAAAAGACAAAAACTGGTGAGATCTTTCTGAACAATAAATACAAAATGTTATATTCAGGAAATGATAATCAAGGAAAATAAGGAGTAGCCATAGTATTCAACACAAATTACGAGGCTAATCTTCTTGAATAGCAGGCAGTCTCAAGTAGAGTGATGTGGGCAAATATCAGAATGGAGAATTGGACAATGAGACTTATTTGTGCCTATGGTCCCACAGAAGGTTCTACTAAGGTAGAAGTGGAGGAATTTTTTGTTGCTTTAGAAAAAGCAACTGACACAATGAAAAAGGAAAAGTTGGTCCTTGTTGGGGATCTAAATAGCAGAGTAGGAAATGATTGTCAGACATACAAAAATATTTTCGGAAAATTTGGAGAAAAGAGCAAAGCCAATAATAATGGCAAATACCTGTTGGATTTCTGCTCAGGACATGGACTGGTTATTACTAACACCATGTTCCAACATAAAAATGCGTACAAATTCACATGGAGAGAAGAGGCAAGGAATAAGAAAAATCTCATTGACTATGTTATTGTTGATAGTGATGTTTTCTCCCTGGTGCAGGACACCAGAGTGGACAGAGGATTTTGAAATTGGAAGCGATCACTATTTAGTCTTGAGCAGGATAAAATTGAATTTAATATTGAAAAGAATAACATGTAAGAAAGTTTTAAAGCGAATAAAAGTTGAGCAGCTCTCACATGTGAATTGTAGACTAAAATACACAAAGATTATTGAAGAAAAAATGAAAGAGTTTGAGAATAGGAACAAAACCTTGGAGATTCAGTGGCAATCCTTGAAGAAAGCCCAGATTGATTCAGCTAGAGAGGCATGTGGTGAGGTTGTCTGCAAGGATAGAAAAATTAGAAATCCATGGTGGACACAGGAAGTTAAAGAGGCAGTGAAGGAAAAGAAGAAAGCATATCAAAAGGTCCTGGCAAATAAGTCAGCTTTTGCTCTTAGAGAATACAGAGACAAATGCAAGAAAGTGAAATACTGTGTAAAACTAGCTAAACAAAAGTCATGGGAGGAATTTGGCAAGAATATAGAAAATAAATATCAAGAAGGTGGCAAAATATTCTGGAGTTTGTTGAAGAAGCTTAGGAATGGAGAAAGAGCGCTGTAAAAGGAGTTAGAGATGATAAAGGTGACATGAAAACAGGAGAGAAAGATATCCTTGAAGTATGGAGTAATTACTTTGAAAAATTGCTAAATGAAACAAGCAGTGATGAGAGCACAGTGGTAAAAAACACTGACTAGGCATGCAGGCAGGAATACATATCCATACTTGAAGTAATAAAAGCCATCAAAGGCTTGAAATGTGGAAATGCAGCAGGAGTAGATGATATTCGACCAGAAATGCTGAAGTATGGTGGTATAAAAGTCTTACATTGGCTGCACTGCATAGTTCAGAAAGCCTGGACAGAGGGACGAATTCCCGATGATTGGAGTAGAGCTCTCATAGTACCCATATATAAAAAGGGAAATAAAACTGAATGTGAGAATTACAGAGGTATTTCCCTACTGAGTGTTCCTGGCAAGATCTATGCAAGTATACTTGAAAAACGGTTGAGAAGAATTGTGGAAAAGCTTGGTGAAGAACAAGCTGGATTCAGGCCAAATAGAGGCTGTCAGGATTAGATCTTCACTTTACGACAAATAGTTGAGAAGTCATGGGAATATAACAAAGATCTATATTCAAGTTTTGTCGATCTGGAAAAGGCATATGACAAGGTGCCAAGAGAGAAGCTATTCAATATGCTACAGTTGTATGGTGTCAATGGAAAATTATATCAAGCAACACTTAGTCTTTATTTGAGTTGTGAGTGAACAGTTAAAATTGAAGTACAGGAAGATGGTTTAATGTTAAATCTGGTGTGAGACAAAGAAGTACATTATCCCCTCTGTTATTCATTATCTATATGGATCACATTATTAAGGAAAGTGGTATTAAACATGATATCAGAATTGGAGATGTTAATGTCAGCTCTTGCTTTATGCGGATGATGTTATACTTCTAAATAAATCCGCTACAAGTTTGCAAGATTCCCTGACTAAATTGAATAACTGTTCAATTTAGGAAGTACATTATCCCGTCTGTTATTCATTATCTATATGGATCACATTATTAAGGAAAGTGGTATTAAACATGATATCAGAATTGGAGATGTTAATGTCAGCTCTTGCTTTATGCGGATGATGTTATACTTCTAAATAAATCCGCTACAAGTTTGCAAGATTCCCTGACTAAATTGAATAACTGTTGTAATAGATATGGTATGAAGATCAGCATTAAAAAGACAAAGACAATAAAAATAGGTAGAATTGTTGAAAATGTCAACTGTATTGTGAACGGGGAACCTGTGGAACAAGTAAAACATTTCAGCTACTTAGGCACGATTTTTAGTGAAGATGTAAATTAAATATGGAAATAGACAACAGAATCAACAAAGCTGGTATGGTTGGAAGTCAATTGAATAAATTCATATGGAATAAGAGAGAAATTAGTCGGAACACTAAATTAGCTGTATTCAAACCAGTTTTAACTTATGGATCTGAGAGCTGGGTCAGAAGTAAAACACTTGACCAAAGACTAGATACCACAGATATGAGAGTCCTGAGAAAGATTATAGGCGTGAACAGATGGCATCAATGGCAATATCATATTAAAAACGAGAATATTAGGAAAGAACTTGACATTGTCAACATCCAAGAATGTGTTAGCAGAGCTAATCTCAGGTGGTATGGTCACTTAAACAGAATGGGCGAAGAAAGATTAGCAAAATAAGTGTTCTTTGCCAGGTTGGCAGGAAAACGACCCAGAGGAAGACCAAGATATAGGTGGATTGATACGGTACAATGTGCCTTAGACGATAGAAACATAAGATCTGATAATGATAATATTGGAGTCCTGACGAGTAACAGACTGATTTGGAGGAAAATTGTAGATAGGAAATTAGTAATGAAGTAAATTTTTCATTTAGTACTATCATATCCTGTACACTCCTTGAGGGTATATGTCAGGAATTTGATGATGATGTTGACTTACAAAATATAATTTTGATTTTACCAATAATACTGATATCATTGTGATTTAAAACATTATAAATGGCTTCAATTTTCAGGAAATGTAATAATTTTTCTTCAAGGACAGACAACTTTCCTCCATTTTCCAATACCATCCATCAAGGGATAAAAAATCAGTAAACACTCACCCTTCTATGCAATTGTGGTGCTGTCATTTTTACCACAGGGAACAAATGGTAGTAAAATTGTTTATTAAAACAATTAGTTTAGTGAAATTCACTGTTTCACATCATCTGGAGATAAAAGTTGATGCAAGATTTTGTTGACCAATGTTCTGTTGTTGGCAGGGTGGAACTGAGATGATTGAGTTCCTGGTTCCTTTTGTGTACACTGGTGGAGATTTTGAATGTCCTTTCTCCTAGGGATTGTATAATACTAGTGATGAGATATGATGTACAAGTATAATCCTGTATGGGTAGGCTTTCTGATATTCGAGCCATCCTCAAATGGGATTCAGATAACCTCATCAATTTCAATGCTAGTAAAACCCAGTTTTCCCTATTTCTCATAAAAAAAGAACCATCTTTTCCCACCATTCTTTTTGACGATACCCAAATTTCCAGACAATTTCTTCTTGGAATTATCCTGACAAGTTTGATGTCAGGATAATTCCAAGAAGAGAAATCTTCTTGGAATTATCCTGACATCAAACCTCTCCTGGCATAAACACATCACAACCATTGCACACCCTCAGCTTCAAAAAGAACTACGATTTTTCTTTTGCTCAAGACATTACTTCACCCGTGAACAGCTGCTAACATACAAATCACAAATCCGCCTAGTGGATTTGTGAATTATTAAATACTGTTCTCACATATCCCCTAAAAGTTCCCTCAAAATACTTGATTCTATACAGAGGAGAGCAATTAGACTTATTAATGACCCATCTCTTACCAACTCACTCCTCCTCACTTTTGTGCAGACATTTAGTTTCCATGATATGTATATTCTACAAATATTTCCATGGGAAATGCTCATCTGTAATATCGATAATTCCCCCACTTAGTAATAAGCTCATTGGAACATGTGCAGCTGCCGCTCAACATGTTCCCTTCACAGTGCACCTTGAAACAAACAGAACAAGTTTCTTTTCCTCTTCACCATCCTGCAACTGCTGTATTGTGGAGTAGTCTTCCCCCTGATGTGTTTCCCAAGGAATACAATATACAGTCGTTCAAATTAAATGTAAACAAGTTCCTCCTTTCCCAACTGACTATCCATATACGGTACTAATGTACAATAGGTTGATCAACCAACTTCTCACGTATGGGCTCAACATAAAAAACCTGAATAATTGAGTTTTTTCTGCTCAGACTGCTATGAGCACATCCAGAAATGGTAGTGATCTCTTCATTTCCAACTCAATAAGTGAATTTAACCAAGGATGAATAGTATTATCGTACAAAAGAAATTATTTTAGGTGGTTAGTGGAGTTGGACTAAATGATGAAAATATCATCAACATACCTCAGCCACGTTTTAGTTCACACTCTCTGGTGTGACTTCTGGATCTTTTCGAGCATAGTATTATTAACAATACATTCTGCAAATTCCAAGAATGATTTTTTTGAACAGAAGTTAAGATATGCAGTAGGTTGCCAGCAGCAGAGAAAGGGAAGAACCTACTGCCAATCCTAACTTCTGTTCAAAAAAATCCTTCATGGAATTTGCAGAATGTGTTGTTAATACTATGCTTGAAAAGATCCACAATGTCCAGTGAAATCAGATCTTGGAGTAAATGTATAGTTTCTGCTTTCAGCACATAGGTAAACAGATCAATGATGCTACTATCTGGCACAAAACAGCGATATTATATGAATCCTAAGAGATAGGTCTACAAAATCTCCAGCAACATAGACAGACACTAGCTTGATTCATTCAAAAAAATGAAATAAATTAAAATTCTTGCACAACACAGAAATCAAGAATGGCTTCAATTCTTGTATAAAAATTATAAATATCCATTATTTCATTTGTTAAATTCATATTTCATCTGTTGTTCTCCATTATTTCCTCATCTCAATAATATTGTTTTATATATAACAAGCAAATTGGACAACCCTTAATATTTATATAATGTGTTCCACACATACTATCCTACCAAAATTGTGGAACCCACTAATATTGCTGAAAAATTAATGAAACTAAGCAACATGCAAATTTGGCCTATAAAAGACATCAGCAGTTCTCTCAAATTCATTTTGATATTGCTGACGACCTGAACGTTATGGCGCATCAACGGGACGACGTGGTGGCATTGGTTACTGCTATTGAAGAAGCTGCAGAAGAAGTTGGCCTGAAAATAAATGCTGAGAAGACAAAATACCTTTTTATGAGTCGCCATGCTGCTCAAGATCCAGAGGGAGCTGCACAGTTTGAGAGGGTGAAGGTATTTAGGTACTTGGGTTCTTTCGTGACTGAAGACAACAAAGTTGAGGCTGATGTCCAGAGTCGGGTAAATGCAGCAAATGTGGCCTATTATCAAGTGTGTCCCCCATTTTTGCCTCGCGCTTGCTGTCTTGGGTTACAAAGGTGGGACTATACAAAACTTTGATCAGGCCTGTTCTCCTCTACGGTGCTGAAATGTGGACTCTCATGGCGAGACAAGCCGATCACCTGAGAGTATTCGAGAACAAGATGCTACGACGTATCTATGGAGGGGTCATGGCAGACAGAGTCTGGAGGAGCTGGTCCAATGCTGCTATACATGCTTTATACAACTCGGCAGACATCTTGATGGAACTGTGAGCCCGGCGTCTTCAGTGGCTGGGGCACCTGTACCGTATGAGCCCTGAAAGGACTGTGAGACAAGCGTGGGAGGCCTGACCACGATCAGGGAGACTGAGAAAGAGATGGGCGGATCAGGAGAAGGAAGACCTGCAGGCTGGAGACCAGAACGTGGCAGACAGTCGCAGAGGACCCTGCTCAGCGGCAACATGTGGAGCTTGAGCCCAAAAGTCCCCCCGGGCTGATAGCGCCTGGCAATTTAACGTATGTATGACTAATGAGTGCATGGAAGGAATTAACAGCATTTTATAATGACATGACAACGGAATGTCATTCGGAAGAAATGTCTGTACTTGTATTATTGAAATATCTGTATTATTTAGCAATTAAGCATCCCTCTATTCTCATAGGTCCACAACATTTCTTCAGTACATCTGGCAGTGTACTGAAGAGATGTAATATGTGACCAAGAAGAAACAATGCTCAGCATGATGAGTAGTTATGTTATCTCAGACCACAGAAAATCAGTCTGGAAATGCAAGCAGTCATAATCAAGTGTTTATGCTTATTAAATAACTTAAGGAATTTACAACGTACAAAGGATATAAATTAAATTAAACTTTAATCTATATTTCCAATATTTCGGCAACGTCACGTTGCCATCTTCACAGGAACTTAAAATAAAGACACGTGCATGCAGGCACTACACACAGTAAATGCGGATGAAGCAAGAGCTATTGTTTCTCCTAAAAGTCCTGATGGTGCCCCCTAGTGGGCTATGTAGGTATTCTTGGCTGTTGGGCTGAAGGTCTTCTGATGTATGTCTCCCAAATTTGGGAGACTTACATCATGCAACCAAATTTCTTGAGGTTTGCCATATTTCTTAGGGAGGAGACTTATTCCATGAATAGCCTTTCAAATTTGAATTTACTATGGTGTATTACCATGGCTTCCTTCCACCGTTTTCTGTGGCATGTATCCAGAGCACGGTCTGCAAGACCAGAGTGGCTGTACTGGTGAAACCGGATGTAGTCCTTGTGTTCTGAAATTCTGATATTCGCTGTCCTGCCTGTTTGGCCAAAGTAGGACAGTTTACAACTGCAAGGGACCTGGTATACACCAGGTAGCGCTAGGGGAAGTGGTGGTCTTTAATGGAGTGGATAAGGAACGTCAATTTTCTATATGGTCTGTAACACAGGTCAAGTCATGTTTTTTTTAGGATTTTGGTAATTTTTTTCCTAGGTGCCTCGAATGTAAGGAATGGTGAAGGATCAAGAGTAATCCTTGTTGTGAAGGGGGAAGGGGGGGGGGGGTTGTGGTTTACTGGTTTCAATATATTTTGGATTTTTTTTTGGGGGGGGGGGGGAGCCATTGGCTCTGAAAGTGTTTAGGATGTGGTTTAGTTCTATGGTTAGGGCATTGTCATTTGAACAGATAAGTTTAGTCCTGTTGTGTAGTGTCTTAATAACTCCATATTGTTGTGGGGGGGATTGTTGATGAATGTATCTGCCTATATGGGTGGGTTTTCTATAAACTGAGAAAACCAAGGTTCCATCAGGCTGGCGGGTGACTGGTGTGTCTAAGAAAGGGAGGCTGTTGTTTTTCTCTTTTTCCAGGGCAAATTTGATTCTAGGGTGTTGGTTGTTTTAAGTGTGTTAGGAAAGAGAGGTGTGTATCAGAGACATGTGGCCAAATAGCGAACACATCATCAATGTAGCAAAGCCATATGGCTGGGATTTTTGTGGGGCAGAGTTTAAGGCTTTCTCTTCAAAAGTCTCCATAAAGAAGTTGGCCAAGGGTGGGGAGAGTGGTGAAACCATGACTGTCCCCTCTATTTGTTTGTAGAATTTTCCTTGCCAAACGAAATGGCCTGAGTTCATTGAGAACTGAAATAGGGCTGAGATATCGGGAGGAAATTTAGCTTGGATTAGCTCTAAGGTTTTTTTCTTTGAGTGGGACATTTGTGAATAAGGAGGAGATGTCAAAACTGACCATTATGTCATTATATTGAAACATAAGGTTTTCTATGCTGGCTTTGAAGTGGGCTGAGTTTTTTATGTGTGATGGTGTGTTGCCAGTATAGTGTGTGTGAGAGCTTTGGCCAAACGTTTAGCTAATTTGTATGTGGGGGAATCAATGCGATCCACTATGGGACTTAAAGGCACATTTTCTTTATGTATTTTTGGGAGTCCATATATACAGGGGTATGGACTTAAACGGTTTTAATTTGTTAGCGACTTCTATAGGCCAAGAAGTGACCCTGTTAAGGAGGCTGTGGAGTTTTCTAATTTGTGAGTTGGTGGGATTGTATTCAATAGGGAGGTAAGTAGCCCGATCTAATAACAGAGCATTAATCAGCCTCAGTCCTAAGAAACATGCCAAACCTCACCAAATTTAGTTGCATGAAACTGCCCCAAATTTGGGAGACTTACATCAGAAGACCTTCAGCCCAACTGCCAAGAATACCTACATAGCCCACTAGGGGGGCACCATCAGGCCTTTTAGGAGAAACAATAGCTCTTGCTTCATCCGCATTTACTGTGTGTAGTGCCTGCATGCACGTGTCTTTATTTTAAGTTCCTGTGAAGATGGCAACGTGACGTTGCCGAAATATTGGAAATATAGATTAAAGTTTAATTTAATTTATATCCTTTGTACGTTGTAAATTCCTTAAGTTATTTAATAAGCATAAACACTTGATTATGACTGCTTGCATTTCCAGACTGATTTTCTGTGGTCTGAGATAACATAACTACTCATCATGCTGAGCATTGTTTCTTCTTGGTCACATATTACATCTCTTCAGTACACTGCCAGATGTACTGAAGAAATGTTGTGGACCTATGAGAATAGAGGGATGCTTAATTGCTAAATAATACAGATATTTCAATAATACAAGTACAGACATTTCTTCCGAATGACATTCCGTTGTCATGTCATTATAAAATGCTGTTAATTCCTTCCATGCACTCATTAGTCATACATACGTTAAATTGCCAGGCGCTATCAGCCCGGGGGGACTTTTGGGCTCAAGCTCCACATGTTGCCGCTGAGCAGGGTCCTCTGCGACTGTCTGCCACGTTCTGGTCTCCAGCCTGGCAGCCTGCAGGTCTTCCTTCTCCTGATCCGCCCATCTCTTTCTCAGTCATTCCTGCTTCATCCTCATTTACTGTATGTAGTGTCTGAGTGCACGTGTCTTTATTTTAAGTTCTAGTGAAGGTGGCAATGTGACGCCGAAATATTGGAAATATAGATTAAAGTTTAATTTAATTTATATCCTTTGTACGTTGTAAATTCCTTAAGCTATTTAATAATCATGTATAACCAACATCTAAGCCTTTCAACAAGAATTACTATTATCCATGGAGATTCCATCGCACATAAGGCACGCCCATTACAGTAAAATGAAGCTGAAGCTATCAAGACAAATGAGCCATCTGACCTTCCTAAAATGCTACCCGGATAATCAGGTAATCCCAAATTGTGTTAAATTCAAGCACCGTTTCATTTCACAAAAGGTTCTCCGATTTTATAGCCACGCCAGCCAAGCTATGCTACGAGAACAAATTGCCGCCACTCGCTTTCCCCTAGCTGACGCAAACTTAGCTATTTGGGCGTTCGAGCTTTCTAGCACGTTAAACCACGAGCTTTGGTCAATTTTATACGACATCTTGTGAAGTGCTGCGGATAAAGATTTTAAAAAAAAAAAAAGGTCGACATTATCAAGAAATTTGAGAATTTAAAAAAGAACTCAAACCCCGAACCAAAACTTCCTACCGACACTGTAGTCAACCTTTCTTCAGTTAATTTGAAGCCTGAAGCACTCAACGCTCCCTCTCACGTGGCCACAACTTCGCCATTGCTCCCAGAAAATTACCGGCTGAGGATATAATAATCGAAATTGAATGCAGGATCCGCCACCTTCCAAATCACGTCGTCAACAACATTAGACTGGATGCAGCTTGTGTTCTCACCAAAGCAAGACCACCAAAAACCAACATATCCAATAAGGAATATAAATATCTGCAAGAATTGAAGAAAATAAAAGAAATAGTAATCACCAAAGTGGATAAAGATAACACCACAGTAGTACTTAACCAAACGGATTACACAGGTAAGCTTAATGCTCTATTATTAGAATGGGCTACTTACCTCCCTATTGAATACAATCCCACCAACTCACAAATTAGAAAACTCCACAGCCTCCTTAACAGGGTCACTTCTTGGCCTATAGAAGTCGCTAACAAATTAAAACCGTTTAAGTCCATACCCCTGTATATATGGACTCCCAAAAATACATAAAGAAAATGTGCCATTAAGTCCCATAGTGGATTGCATTGATTCCACCACATACAAATTAGCTAAACATTTGGCCAAAGCTCTCTCACACACACTATACTGGCAACACACCATCACACATAAAAAACTCAGCCCACTTCAAAGCCAGCATAGAAAACCTTATGCTTCAATATAATGACATAATGGTCAGTTTTGACATCTCCTCCTTATTCACAAATGTCCCACTCAAAGAAAAAACCTTAGAGCTAATCCAAGCTAAATTTCCTCCCGATATCTCAGCCCTATTTCAGTTCTCAATGAACTCAGGCCATTTCGTTTGGCAAGGAAAATTCTACAAACAAATAGAGGGGACAGTCATGGTTTCACCACTCTCCCCACCCTTGGCCAACTTCTTTATGGAAACTTCTGAAGAGAACGCCTTAAACTCTGCCCCACAAAAACCAACCATATGGCTTTGCTACATTGATGATGTGTTCGCTATTTGGCCACATGGCTCTGATACACACCTCTCTTTCCTAACACACTTAAACAACAACCAACCAGCACACTTAAACAACCCAGAATCAAATTTGCCCTGGAAAAAGAGAAAAACAACAGCCTCCCTTTCTTAGACACACTAGTCACCCGCCAGCCTGATGGAACCTTGGTTTTCTCAGTTTATAGAAAACCCAACCATATAGGCAGATACATTCATCAACCCCCCCCCCCCCCTCACAACAATATGGAGTGATTAAGACACTACACAACAGGGCTAAACTTATCTGTTCAAATGACAATGCCCTAACCATAGAACTAAACCATATCCTTAACACTTTCAGAGGCAATGGCTACCCCCCCCCCCCCAAAAAAAAAATCCAAAATATATTGAAACCAGTAAACCACAACCCCCCCTCCATCCCCACCCTTCACAACAAGGATTACTCTAGATCCATCACCATTCCATACATTCAAGGCACCTAGGATAAAAATTACCAAAATCCTAAAAAAACATGACTTGACCCTGTGTTACAGACCATATAGAAAATTGGTGTTCCTTATCCACTCCACTAAAGACCACCACTTCCCCTAGCCCTACCTGGTGTATGCCAGGTCCCTTGCAGCTGTAAACTTCCTACTTTGGCCAAACAGGCAGGACAGCGAATATCAGAATTTCAGAACACAAGGACTACATCCGGTTTCACCAGTACAGCCACTCTGGTCTTGCAGAGACCATGCTCTGGATACATGCCACAGAATATGGTGGGAGAAAGCCACGGTAATATACCGTAGTAAATTCAAATTTGAAAGGCTATTCATAGAATCAGCCTCAGCCCTAAGAAACATGCCCAAATTTGGGAGACTTACATCAGAAGACCCCAACGGCCAAGAATACCTACATAGCCCACTAGGGTGCACCATCAGGACTTTTAGGAGAAACAACAGCTTCCTGCTTCATCCTCATTTACCGTGTGTAGTGCTTGCATGCACGTGTCTTTATTTTAAGTTCCTGTGAAGATGGCAACGTGATGTTGCCGAAATATTGGAAATATAGATTAAAGTTTAATTTAATTTATATCCTTTGTATGTTGTAAATTCCTTAAGTTATTTCATAAGCATGTATAACCAATGTCTAAGTCTTTCTACGAGAATCAAGTGTTTAACTTGATGAATTGTAACATAAGCTATGATAATAAACTTAATACCGATTTTACTTATGCAATTGTTTTATTTATCAAAGGATTTTTGCCCTAGTGTCAAAGGCATCTTCAGTATGGCTATCAAATTAAACAACTAGAAGAGAAACCAGAAAATTCAACAATGAAAATTCATGAACTACATGTACACAATATTAAAAATGTGGGACACGTTCTTAATGTGCCCCATGACTACTGGCATAATAGTGCAGAGGTGGCAAGCTTTTTCATGGGCACATGCCAAAAATTTACAAATAGTATTTATAGAGTTGCTGATGTATTGGGCAGTTTTAAATAGGGAGAAAAATTAATAGCAACTTAATTATTGCAGAATTTCATTGAGACAAGTTTAAAAATTAACATACAATTTCATAAAGATGAATTCATAACTTGACATACACATTGTCGTATACAAATCAATATCAATAATTTATTATTGAGATTTTTGCTGTTGTACATTGGATGCCAAATGCTTTATATCAAGTTCATAATTTGTCGCTTTTAGTAATACACATGCCAAACTAGATTCATCAGTCATTCTATTTCTTAAACTGTCTTTTATAAAATTCATTCCAGAAAATAATGACTCAGAAGTATATGTAGAGGAGAAAATTGATAATATAGCTATTGCTAGTTTTTTTAAACAACTAAAGGTTTCAGGAATGGCATTCCAAGTTCCATTATTTCAATTTCAATTAATTTCAATTATTTCCAAGTCATTTCTTAAATTGACAAACTTTTGTTTCCATATAGAACTGGATTGAAAATCGATTCACTGAATTTCTATATCTTCCAAATTCAGCCACTCGAAAATCTCCAAATTGAGTTTATCTGCTGATGTGTTTGGATGCAAAATAAATTTTGATGTTTCTGCAAATTGCCTGAACTGCAGGCAACTCTTGTGTCAATTTAACTTGATCTGTTTTTCCATGAGATTCTAGATCTGCAAAGAATTTTTTTGTATTTGGAAAATATTTAAAGGTATTGGAAACAACATCGTGATTGAAAATTTGTAATTTAGCTTTCAATGCTTTGATTAAATCAAACATGACAATAACTGTCTTGTTAACACCTTGTAGTTTAATATTTAATTCATTTAAATGTAAGCACAAATCGGTAAAAAACATTAATTTCGAAAGACATCCATTAACTGACATATTTTTTTAATGATTTTCTCATTATGTAAAAAAAAGTATCTTCATTTAAACACTCAACAAATCTTTGATGAACTTTTCCACAACTTAACCATTGGACATTGTACATAAGTAAACAATTGCACACTGAGTTTACCTCATTTAATAATTCTAGAAATTTTCGTTTATTTAAAGCATGTGCAGATATAAAATTGACCAATTTTGTTACAACACCCATAATATCTTCCAGTGGCTTGAAACTGGCCTTTGGGCATAAAACCTGCTGATGTATAATGCAATGAAAACCCAGAACTGAATGTCCAATATGTTCGGTAAATAAATTGACAAAATCAATATCAGTTACTACTGACGCAGTCATACTGCGTCGGTAGTAACTGATACGATTTTGGAAAGATTTATTTCTCTGGATTTATTATCAGCAAGTGCATTTACAACTGTGTTGAAAGTATCTATTCCTTTTGTTGTTGTTGTTGCTAATGATATTAAACTGATCAATTCTTCTTTGATATTATTCCCGACACAATAATGAATAAAAATGGCTAAACAAGCTGATCCAGTTATGTCAGTACTCTCATCAAGACAAAGAGAAATTAAACCGAAAAATTTTATATCTATTTTTTTTGCTGATGAGTTCTATTTTAGCCATTTCCAAGATTCTATCTTCTTTCACTGGACGTTGTTGTACATAAGTATTTCTAGCCAAAGGTATATCTTTCATTCTTTGAATAATTTTTTCCTTGTTTTCAAAATTTTCAAAGAGAACTGGTGCACATTTTAACCATGCTTCTTTTATATATATATATATATATATATATATATATAATTCTAGAAATTTTTGTTTCTTTAAAGAGTGTGCAGATATAAAATTGACCAATTTTGTTACAAGCCCTATAATATCAAAATTTGAATATTCCCATCACTAAAAGATTTCCCTTGTTTCGCAATTACGTTTGAGGCAAAAAACTAGCAGCAGTTATATTTGAAAACGACTGCCAGTAAATTTCATTAGAGTTGTTGACTGAATATTTCTATTTTTAATTGCCCGAGCAATAAATTCTGTTTGTCCTTGCTTTTCTCAAGGAGCGCTTTATGGTTTGTCTCAATGCCATTTTACGGACAACATTCTACATACAACTGTCCTAGAAGATAAAACACATACTGCTTTATTGTCTTTGTTAATCATGCCATACTCTTCAGTCCACCAACTTTAATGTTAATCATGCCATACTCTTTAGTCCACCAACTTTGATACTCTCTGCTGCTTGATTCTCATAATTTTTTGTTTTTTTATTTTTGCTAGCTATGTTAAGCAGAACTTTAACAAATTTATTCAAAACTAAAATCAAATGCATTTTTTACAGCTTCAAAAAAAAATCAACACGCTTACATTAAATTACCTTTATAATTCACACTTACAGCAAAAACAAAAACACAGTGCACATACGCAACAATAACACACTTGCCGCTGCTTATTATTGGAATAAGTGAAAAATGATAAAATAAAATAAGTGAATGAAGATGATATCCTAACAAAAAGAGAAATGGAAGGATGGTGTTTTTTCATGATGATAGAAAGGACAGGAGGGGGGGGGGGGAGTGCTGCTGCTGATGATGATGATAGGTGGGGAATTATGTCCCCATAAAGTGGAGGTTGACAGGAAGAGATATTTAGTTGAATTGCTATAGGTCAATGAATGTAGAAGGTGGCAATGAAGAAATGTATAAACAACTTAGGTTATTGAACAAAGGAAGGGTGATTATTATGGGCAATTTTAATTATGGCAGTATAGATTGGGATGAAGAGATTGGGAATCAAGAAAATTAATTTCTTGAGAAGTTGAGAGACAACTATCTCTGGCAGCATGTAAACGAGGGCATGCTAGGGTCGAGAATTTTGGATCTGATCATTTTATCAGAGGATGTAACTGTAAATGGAGTTTTGCACTTTCTCCAGTTGGTGAGAGTGATCAACTGGGTTGTGTCTAGTCATATGCCTGTGAAGCATATGATTGTGACAAGCTTAGCAGACAGCTTGAAGCTACAGCCTGGAATGAGGAGTTGAGCAGTAAGTAAATAAATTTGTTTAGGAACTGACAAAGAAATACATAACATCAATATGTGAATGTATTCCAAAGGTAAAAAGAGGATGAATAAGGTAAATGTAAAATGGATGAATTAGAGGATTAAGCATGAAATCTTAATAAATCAGTTACATGAAGAGTATAAAGAGAAAGCCAGGAAAGTTACTCAGTAAGGACAACAAAAGTGAGTATGAGCAGAAATTAGCAAATCGGGCAAACAAAAACCCTAGATTTTTAGATATGTGACAAGTAGAAGGAAGAATGTTTATGGTAAGATGATGCTAATGGATGAAAATAGTAGAATAGTAACTGCTGCAGAAGACATTGTTGAGGGTACTTAGTGATCAATTTATAAGAGTGTTGCATCCTCATCAGGATGAAATCATGAGAAACTCAAATGTAGAGGACATAAGAGAGGATGACTTAACTGTAACAAGTAGGAGGCATGAGGAAATAAATAAACTTGATGTCAATAAGGCGATAGGATTTGATGACACACCACCATACGTCCTAAGGAAAGATATCACAGAATGTGAACAAGTTGCTAAAACATGATCTTCCCTTAGTAAACTCATGCTGTTCATTGCAAAGTAGAGATTCACTGTTCTGAGACTCAAAATATATAGCCTGGTCAAAGGAATAGCTAGTTCAGCTGAAGATGCTGATATCCCATCAGTCCCTATTGCTGAATTCCTATTCAGTTTGTGCAACAGCTCTAATATTTCCTCTTCATCACTAGCAGTAAACTCAATGTTGTATACACTAGATTGATAGCTTTTAGTAAAATAGGCACTCATTAGTTGAACAACCTCTTCTGCATCTGTTACCTTTTTCTTTTAACTATGATCATCACCTTTCTGGGCAGCAGTTTATATTTTTACTCCATAACAACTTCTTTTGCAACACTGTTTGCTTGATTTCACTATTAATCATCTCACTCCTACTTTATTTATTTGTTTAACTCTTGGTATGTAGTTATACACTGCTTGTATCAGATCCTGCCTTATCATTTCCCATGCACTGTTAACATCTTCTCTGGATAATTCATCAACTCAATGTATTGAATGCTAGTTGACTATGAAGCTCCCATAATCAGCCATCTTAATAACAACTTTTCTTTGTTTGACTACCTTCTAAAGCAGTAACTCGTGATCACTCTCACTAACAAGTGGCTGTGTTGACATCATTCACAACCACATATCCTAAGAGGATATCACCAAATCCAACACCTGAAAACTTAGTGTCACTTCCATCACATACTGATTAAGATAGTTATCTGCCAAAATGCAAAAAAATTCACCCTCCTTGTTACTGTACACCCTCTCTTCTTTCCAATCCACATTCTCATAACTAAAATTGCTCATTAGGATCACCTTCCTTTTACTTTCCCATCTAATTAGTATAAACATTTCACAATTAATGCTCTCCACATTCCCTGGCCTATACTATTCTAGTTATCTTGACTTCACACTAAATAGCTTCAGTCTCCATACACACTATTTTCCACTTTCACTCTTGAAGGACACAATTCCTCTGTTATTATTAACAGCAGAGCAATACCCCATGTTACGATGCTTCACTCACAACATGATCTTCCCTTGCATATTCTCAGCGAAGGCAGTCTTCCATTATGACTGATGCCCATTTATACAATGCCACATTTACTCATATGATGGTTTTCACTACATGTGTGCTGCCATGAATTAACCAATGTGCAGTTTTTGCAGACTCTGTTTGTTTACAACATCACTGCTTTCTCTATCTCACTGTGTTTTGGTGTTTTGCAGTGAATTATAAAGTGTTTATAAAAATTGATTGGCGTGTTTGTTCTCTTAAGCCAAGCTATTCAAAATTAACTTTTCCATTTGCAAAAATTATTCTAAATTTATTTGCATATATGACATAAATAAATGTTTTATTTATGTAATTCACACACATATGACTGCTTGAATACATCGTTAAATCGTTACATACAAGTGAAGGCAGTGATTTGCTATACGACAGTGCTCTGGAACCTAACATGTCATATCACCGAGGTATGTCTAAACTTCCCTTCCTCTATTTACCTTCCTATACTTTCAGAAAATTCTATATCCTACCATTTCTATATCATCCCCAACCAAGACAACCAAGTTTCACTTACACCAATTATCTTTGGGCATACTGACTCAATCAGTGCTACAAATTCAGCCCCTTTATTTTGACAATCCTTACATTAGGTACACAAACATAACAATTCCTTACTCTTTGAGGCCATCCCACTAACACAATCACCCTGTACTTCTCTGCTTTGGTACACCTCTCTCTCTTCGACCTGCCCATCCCCGTTTCCCTGATTCTGATTGATCATCATTCATATCCTTTTCCGCAACACTATGCCCTGCCATAATCACTTCATCATCTTTACCTATGTATCCATCTTCTTCCTGTTGAAAGTTTATTTTTCACTTGGTTAGAATATAATAAATTTAGTTTAATCCTTTATCCAAGAGTGAGCAAACAAAGTTTGCACCTGAAAGTATCTTCAGGACTGGGGTAAGGTGGTACAACACCAGGGCGACTCCTTGCAAAGGTGGAGCAAGCTACCAACACTCCTATCTCCCATAATGCAAAACACATCTCCTTGCGGATATGTCTGATGTTATGCATTAAGGGAAGGGCCACTACCCAGACTAGTTTCGACCTTTATTGAGGTCTCTTCAGTGGGAGCCAGGCCCAAGTGGAGATACCAGTCAGAAGCATTAGCAAGGTCATCTCTACCTATAGGAGTTGCCAATTGGTGTGCCACCTTTTTAATAAATTACTCTGGATTTAGAGGAAGATGTTGAAAGTTTATTTTTCACTTGGTTAGAATATAATAAATTTAGTTTAATCCTTTATCTAAGTGTGAGCAAACAAAGTTTGAGCCTAAAAGTATCTTCAGGACTGGGGTAATCCAGAGTAATTTATTAAAAAGGTGGCACACCAATTGGCAACTCCTATAGGTAGAGATGACCTTGGTCTGGCAAAGGTTTACTAACCAAGCTTCCATTATTTGGTCTGTCCCAGGACTTCTGCAGTTGGATTTCCAGCTTTCTCTCTGGATGCACATTATGTGTGAACGTGGATGGTTCCTTATCCTCTCACTATTCAACTAATGCTGGGAATAGAACAAGTTTCTATTCCTCTTCCTTCATCCCTACTACTACTACTACTGTGCTGTGGAACAGTCTTCCCCCTTATGCATCTCCCAAGGATAATATACAGACTTTTAAATCAAATCTAAACAAGTTTCTCCTTTCCCAACCCACTATCTATATGCAGTACTAACATACTATAGGTTGATTAACTAACCTCTCATGTATGGGCACAATAACAACAACAACAAAAAATAAATAATATATATTATCAATAAAAGTGACAAATCTCAAATGAGGTTTACAAAACATTAAAGACTCAGGACCAACAATTTAGACTTTCTCCACAATTCAAATATAGGGATGTATACTAGGACTTCAGGTCAAATATTTTTTTTCACTTATTCTTAAATATCCACTACATAACTGTATCAGTTGTATATAGCTATTTAATGCACTAAAGATGCTGGTTCAAATTTCAGTAAGATATCAGCATGTATAAATTATCTGATGCTTTTGTAGTTTTTTTTTTTTTTTAATATCACAATGCAGAATTACTGCTCTTGCATATTAATAAACTATTAAGGTTATTTCATAGTGAAAAACATCAACTTAATTTATATTCACAAATGCAATTTATATTGCATGTTAAGGACTTGTTTCTTACCCCTGGGGGCAGACGACCGATATCCTGATCAGACATGTAAATAGTCCAAAATCCAGAGGATGTAGGTTGAATGGTAACACGACAAAAACCTAGAAGGGAGGAAAAATTTGCAAGTTTTGATAAAATTAGATATACATGCACATATATAGGCAGAAAATGAAAAAATAAGGATTACAGTAGAAGTTTAAATGTCAAAAACTAAGAAACAAAAAAAAAAGGAGTAATACTTTAATTTACTATTTTGTTTGTTTGTTTTTGTATTTCAAGTGGCATAAAATATTTTGATAAGGCAAAAGAAGCAATAAAGAAAAGAGATCATTTATTACAAATAAGATAAGTAAAGACATTTGCTTGGAACATATTCTTATACAGTTATGAGACTTGGACTATAACAGCAGAAGACTGAAAAAGAATTGAAGAATTTGAAATGTAGTATTGGAGAGGTTTTATATGTATGTGGGAAATCTATATCTGGATTTTGTACATAACAATGAGAGCAGCCTGATCACTCTCTCAAGTGATGATGCTAATAAACTCAGACTTGAAGAGTCCTCAGTATTACTCAGAGCTAAACTTCCTCCCCCGAACTTATGTCTAGCTGAAATCAGGGCCTTAAAATCTTTGAGACATAATAACCATCTCGTCATAACGAAAGTATACAAGAGTAAAGCTGTAGTTATCATGGATATAGAGTACTAAAAAAAGAAAATCTCTTCTCTTAAAAGATCAGTGTCCACTTCCCAGGAGATTCCCCCCAGAACTCCACCAACAGCCAAATTAACAAATTAAATTCCTTACTCAACTAAGTGATCAGTTGGGAGGAAGACTATCAAAATATTGAAGACTCATGATTAGCTTTAATATGCAGAGTCCTTATTTACTAGTGTACCTGTGGCTGATAATCTCCAACTTTATCAAATGAGTTTTCTCCAGACATAGCTGAACTGTTTGTCTTCATCATGCACCTAGGCAATTTCATCTGCAGGAACCAACCATGGGAAGTCCCATGTCATCTGCACTTGCTAACTTCTACTTAAAGCATCTTGAAGAATCCTTATTCTCTCCAATACAACCCGAACCTTCCTTCTGAGTTCGATATGCAGATGATGTGTTTGCCATCTGACTAGACTTAATTTCACTATGGAAAAAGAAAAGGATGGGTAATTAGCATTCCCAGACGTCCTCCTTTCCCATATCCCTTCTGGACTACTTGCTGCTTCTATTCACCATAAACCTACCTTTGCAATACATACAATAGAATTCAGCACATCATCCATCTCAAAAAATAGACATTTTCAAATCTTTGCTCAACAGAGCACATGCTATCTGCTCTGATTCCCATTCTCTTCAACAAGAATTGGGTACCATCCAATCATCTTACTACAGAATGGTTTCACCTCAAGTTTAAACGCATCTTGGACTCTGACAAGCCCATCACCAAAAAACCCTGAAGTTGGGTTATTGGTGATAGACGAGTCCATATCCCACATATTGCAGGCATTTCTGAGATGATTGCTAAGATCCTAAAAAGATATAATTTAGTTCCTACTTTTTTCTCTATCAACAAAATCTCCTCTTGGTTACCATCCAGGAAAGATACCTCTCCCTGGTGTTCACCAAGTTCAATACGAGTGCATCCACTCGTACTTTGGACAAACAGGACATTCTATTAAAAAACGAAATGTTAATCTTATATTAACAATGTTAATATAAGATGTTAATGTTGTTAATATAAAATGTTAATCTTATATTAACAATAAGCCTGAAAAATCTGGCCTTACGCAGCATGAGGTGGACACTGCCCACTATATCCTATGTTCCAATGCTTAACTTAGTGCAAGTTTAGGTTTGAGCAGTTATTTAAAGAGTGCACTGAAGCACTTCTACACTGCCCAAATTTAAATCAGAATGGCTGTCTCTCTATTGCCAAGATTTGTGAGAGTCATCATAAATAGCAAGCATTAGTGTCCTCTCCATTTTAATTATTTTTTTTAAAATTTAATATAATGCTGTATTATTTCATTATCTAATTACAAGTATAAGAAAATCTTGGAGAACACAGCCCTACCAATACATTTAGATCTCCCAGACTTAGGTGTACGACGATTGAGATCAAGACATCCACCACTACAATTAGCCCAACTACTACTACATTCTAACATTGACTTGAAGCAAAAGTGGCAAGAACAGTGGGAGAGCCATACAGATGACATCACAAAATTTTCTCTCAATGAATTACAAGAAAGTTTTGATGCTTGCTCACACCTCCCATGAAAATCCTGGACTCAGCTTAATAGAATACGAACTGGTCATGCTGTATGTGCGGACATACTTTTTAAATGGGATAAACGACCATCCCTGCATTGTGATTGTGGAGCTCAGAGACAAACTGTGAACCATATTGTGACTCAGTGTTATCTCAGAGCATATTCAGGAGACAAATTGGACTTTTTAAGTGCTACACCCAAAGCTATGAACTATCTGACCAATATGGATGTAAGCTTTTAATTTTATTGGTTTTTAAAATGACTTTTGACTTTTAATTTTATATGTTATTAAAGTGTATTGTACTGCATGTTTTGATATTCATGCCATACGAATAAATAAATAAATCTAATTAAATTAAATTTTTTTTTCAAATCAATTTTAAATTTGGGTCCTAATTTTATTGTAACCACCCACTAGGTGGCATAAGGCATGTGGCTCGGCTCTGTAAATAGGATTAACATTCTTTGTTGTGGCTTCACTTTGTGATTATGCTGATGCACTGATGTCCAGTTAGTTTCTGGTCAAAATATTTGTAGTAATAAAATTAATATATTCTTCTGAATACATGTACTGTTGGAGAGAACTGGTAGGAATAAATTGAAGAGAAAGAAAAACTAATAAAGAAGTCTTGCACAAAATAAAAGCGAGCATAGTATTGAAGAACACAATCAGAGAGAGAAAGATGAAATTTCTAGGATGAGTGGAGAGATAATGAATAGATTATAAACATATTTGAGGGGAAGATTTCAGGGAAAAGAAGAAGAGAATGGCTGAAATATATATTCTTAGAAATGGTGTTTAGATTAATCAGAAGAAATTACAAACTAAACAGGAAAGCTAGAAATATGTAAACCTGGAAGAGAGAAGCTGGTGTGTTCACAGTGACAAGGCCTATCTTAGAATGATGATAATATATGACATTCACTTCAGCATTGTATTGAGTTCTTTCAAGGGATTTATGATCATTATCCACATCAATGTTCTACTTGGGAGGAGGAGAGGGGATTCAGCCAACTCTCACTATAGTAAATTTGTAGGGACACCTGGAATATGTGGGCATTGTTAATTTTGTTTAGTAGCATTGTACTTATGAAACATGTGTCAAGACTTGTCAGACGTTTGTGACAGTGGTGTTTGCTATAGTGAGAGTTGATTCTAGTATTATTTTAGTGTAATTATATTTTGTGTGTGTTTTTAACTTACCAGTATGTAATTTATTCCTACATGCTCCATTGCATACAATGCTTATATTACATGTAGCTTACAAGTACTGATTAACATTTATATCTTTATATATACATATATTAAAACTATATAATTCACACAATATCAGTAATTATGTCAGATTACAAGGACTGAGAGTTGATCTTATTGGCAAATTTAATTAATTCTAAGTAATACTTTTCGATGTCGTCTCTGTTTTGACACTGGCCACTTGTTTCTGGAAGTGATGACATGCTGTATTAGGAGCATCCGGATGGAGTCCAGTAGCTGGCAGTTGTAGAGTATATGGTCAACAGTCTGTTGAAGGTGTGGACTACAAATGCATGATGGCGATTCCAGGATATGGAATCTGTGTAAGTAGTGTCTTAGTTTTCCAAGTCCCATTAGTAGCGTGGTTAAACCTGGAGAAATGGCATATCTTTTTAGCCAGAGTCTGCTTCTGATGCTTGGCAAGAATTCTTTTGTTGTTGATCTGTTTTTTGATGTCTTCCATTCTTCTTCCCACAAGTCTAGGCTTTTCTCTTCTGCAAGTGTTTTTATAGCAGATTTTGAGTACTTTTGGTAACTTGTTTCTAGCCATTCGTTTCTAGCTGCTTCTTTAGTCAGCTGATCTGCTCTCGTTTCCTGTTACCCTAGTACGTTTACCCAGCAGAACTTGATTTCCCATCCCTCTAGAGTGAGATTCCGAACTAGATTTCTTGTCTGTTCTATTAATGCTATATGGTTGTTCTGGTTTTTTATGCCGTCTATAGTGTTTTTACTATCACAGTAAATTGTTGCTGTCTTTAGATGAGAGGTGTTGAGTTCTAATTCCCAGAGGTATGTAAGTGACTGAACTATAGCAAGTTGTTCTGCTTGGTTATTGGAACAGAGAGGATGCAGAGAGGCTGCATGCCTAGAGCGGCGTTCTTGTATAATGGATTGTCTGTTGTATGCAATGAAAGAACAGCCGGCATTCCCTTCGGTTTTGCTTCCATCAGTGTATATTTGAAAATTGTCACTTTCGGTGCTTTCCTTCTCCTTAACATACATGTGTGTGTGTATTATTGTGTACTGCAGCTTCATGCCCTGGCAATGTATGATCAATACAGAAAATGCAAGAATCAGCAAAAAAAAAAGATCATCTCTATTAACCAGAAAAAAAAAAAAAAAAAAAAAAAAGCTATTTTTTGGTAATGAAGCCCCTTCTTATCCAACTAGGTTAAAGAGATATTAATTCAAACAGGATTATATTAAAGAAGAATTATTAATCTAACATACCTGTGTGCATTTCTGAAGTTAAGGATGACACAAACAGTACTTGATCAGAACTAAGATGATAATTAGGAGGTGTTGAAGATGGAGAACCAATAATTGAACATAAATATGCTTATCACACAGCCAAAAATCATGAATAAAACCAATAACATAAAAAAATAAACACAAACTATGAACTTAAAAGAGCTAAAAATAAAGAACAAATGGAACAAAAAAAACCTGTCATATACATGGCAAGCCAGCAACATGACAGTGTGCTGGCTGTTTCATTTAAATCAGCATCAGATGTTAAATAAAAATAACTAACTTTGAGCTTGTCATGTGGTTTACCACATTCAGGTCAAGGCAGTAATAGCTCACTTGCCTGCAGCTTCATGCAGGCAAGTGAGCTATTACTTGCCTGCATGAAATAAGCAGGCAAGTAATAGCAAGCGAAATAAGCAGCAATTTTGTTCCTGCGATTTCTTCGATTGTAACTATTCCACATTGAGGAGAGGGGAATAGGTGAAAAGGAATGTTCTTTTCAGAATATATCAAAATATAATAATTAAAGAGAAAGATATATTTGATTATTAGTTGCTATACTTGATTTACTAAAAGATGCAAAGAATAGCAAATATAAGAAAGAATAGGCTTGAATAAAAATAATTTCAGTACTGTAAAATGGATTATGAATAATTTAAATCTGTGATATTATATGTGCACTTGTGTTATAAGTACCTGGGGGTGGAGTGAAGAATGTGTGATCCTATAAACTCCAGATTTTCATATTTGCATTTATGATGGACATAATTTAAAAAAAAAAAAAAACTTACACATAGATGGAAAGGGATTTGTTTGCAAAATATAAATCACTAACAGCCACTATACTGCAGATGCAAGAAAAACAAGTAGTTTTATTATATCAGTGAATAAGTTACAGAGCTGCAGCCTGTGTAATATATTTGTCAACAAATATTGCAATTAGAGACAACTGGGATAAAAACGGCACCACCTAATGAAACATGTCCCCTCCCACAGAACTATGCTGCATAGACTCAAGCAAAACCATTTGTTTGTTGTACCACAAACACAGTATATAACTAAAAGCAATTGTCCTAACATTTGTCCAAATTTTCAATTACATGAAATAAGTGTTTGTTCGATTGCATTTGAAATTTTTGATGTCATTAAGACAGATCACAAATGCTAACTTTAAATAAAATTCTACCAAAAGAGTTGCAACTAACATGCCATAAACTTTGTGTCAGTGAGGTTGCCTGCCAGCCTGATGCAGAGTGGTACACAAACAAGCACCAATAAAATTCTACTGAAGGGGTTGCAACAACATACCATATAACTGTGCATCAGTTCAATTAGTCTGCATGACATGGAAACAGCATACTAATGGTAATGAGAAGTCCCATCAGTACAATAAATTTGTTAACGAGATGTATTAAGAAGATTTAGACTGGTTCGAGAATATCAAGGAGGGTATACTGGATTGAGAGTATTGGGAAGTTTGATTGGTTAGAGAGTAATTTGTTTTATTTAATTGCCATGAGGACGAGAGTAGATAGGGCATTTTGGTATTTATGGCACAGTATATGGTTCTTATCACCAGAAATTCAGAGCAACATAAGTTGATTTCATTTTCTTGGAAATTAATAATGGTGACCTGCTCAATCTTAAGGATATGTCAATGGTGGGATTTTTGTTGTTGCTGGCATGTTTTTTCTTAGTAGTGAAAAGTAAGTAGTCTGGTGTGGGAATATTGCAATCTCGATCATATTCAATTAGGTGTGACTTAATGGAATGAATGGTGAATCCAATGTAACAGGCATTGCATCCTAAGTGGTAATTAAACATAAACATTATGCCATTATAAGACATTAGTCTGAGCTATTGTGGTTCTGTATTTTCATAAATTTTGTTGTTTGCTGCTGGTAGTGAAGATGATTTTACAATTTGAATATTTCAAGATGCATTTTATGGCCTTATAAATGTTATGGATATATGGGAATTTTAGGACTATATGGGATTTTGATATGAGCAAATAGTGTAATTTATTAGTTGTTGGGAATACTGTCAAGAATAGAAGATCTCTTTTAAATGTGTGATACACTGGTTTAAACGAATAACAGAAGATGAGCAATTAAGTTGTTAATGATTTGTGTTAATCTAACAGACTTCTTGATTTGTGTTAATCTAACAGACTTCTTGATTTGTGTTAATCTAACAGACTTCTTGATATAATAAAGGTGATAGGAGATGAAATGCAAATAATTTCCAATGTTAATAAGTCTGTTATACACTTTGGCTGATGTGATGATCAGATCTAATGAGGGTCAGATTTAAAAGGTTTATTTTCTTTGTATTCAAAGGAGAATTTTAATCTGTGGCTATTAACATTGAAAGAATGAAATAGCTTTGTATGACATTCACATTACTGATACACAGAATATTCAATGCATCTATCACTGCTAGAGAAGGAGATAGGAATTGTATTTCTATATTGGTGAGAAAGTTAATAAAGTCTCCCTCTTCCCAACCCGATTTTTTTGAATAATTTAAATTCACCATTCAAGTTACTTTACTTGGCAAGGAAAAATCTACAAACAGATTAATACTAAAGACATCACAGATTACTAGACTAAATACACCATATTTAACCATATGTTAAAGATTTCAAGTGTGACAGAACTAAGCATCCTGGTTTTATCATTATCATAGATACAAAGATCTTGAAATATGTGTTAAAGGGCCAACAAAATCCTTCATTTTTTAAATAACGATAAGAGATATAGTTTATTAAAACTTATAAACTACAAACTTTTAGATTATGATCCCACCAACAGTGGAGGGGAAAAAAATAAATTGTAACCCTCATACCCCCCCCTCCTCTCATACTGGAAATACATATTACTCCAAATCCATAAACCAAATAACCCTCATTGCAAATGCTGATTTCCCCCCCCCTCCTCCTCCAGATTAGCCAAAAGTACAAAATCATCTCCTCTTTTACTGGTTATATTAACTATATAAAAATTTCTAACTATTTCTTTGAAATGGGCAGAATTTTATACAGTAAAGAGACATTACTGATCTGTTCATTTCGCCATCCATGCCAGTAAATCTCCTTACAGTTGGAAAGGCAAAATATACAAAGAAATAGAGGATACTACTATGGGTTCTTTCCATGACCCCCACCTACTCATTTTTCACTGGCCAATTTTTATACTACTACTGTTTCTTCTTCTGCAGCTTTTCCCACTTAAGTAGAGTCACTGTTTGTAGTGAGTCTCTTCCACAACCTCCTGTCTTGGGCTGTAGCCACATCCAAGTTCTTCATCCTCAAGTCCTCATCCACCATCTCTTCTTTGTCCACCCAAGCTTCCTCCTCCCCTGCACACCCATCTACATGACATTTCTTCCCACATACTCTTCCTCATCACATGACCAAACCATCTCAACCTTGCCTACTGTATCTTTGCTGCTAAGTTCGTGACTTTCACCGTTCCCCTTACATAGTCATTTCTCAGACGATCCTTTCTGGTCACACCGTACATCCACCTAAGCATTCTCATCTCTGCTACCTCCATCCTGCTGCTGTTATTTTTTCCTCAGGGCCACAGTTTCCATAGCATACTCATAGCTGGTCTCATTACTGTCCTGCAGATTTTGCCTTTCAGATTGATCGGCATCCTATTATCGCATAACACTCCAGCCATCTCCCTCCAGTTCCTCCAACCCACTTCCTTCTCAGCTCCTCCATCATCTTCCACTGTTCAACCTAAGTATCTAAAGTCCCTCACATTCCTGATGACATTTCCTTCCAGCTCCAGATCTGTCTCCTGGCCACCGCCGCATACTGTGCAACACATATACTCTGTCTTACTTTTGCTCAGTCTCATACCTCTCTCTTCCAGTACTTTTCTCCATCTTTCCAGTTTAGCTGCCACTTCTTCTCTTGATTCTGCACACAGTACAATATCATCTGCATACAACATAGTGAAGGTGTGTCTTCTCTCACCTCTCCCATCACAATATTAAACAGGAATGGACTTAATGCTGACCCTTGATGCAAGCTAACTGTCACTGGAAAACTTTCTCTCTCTCGCAGACAGGTCCGAACTCTTGTCTTCACATTTCTGTCCATCTCCTGCACCAGCCTGACATATTTCTCCAGTACCTTCTTCTCCCTCAGACACCTCCAGACTTCTTGCTTTGGTGCTCTATCATACGCTTTCTCCAGATCAATAAATACCAGATGTAGCTCCCGCTGCTTCTCTCGAAACTTTTCCATCATCTGTCGTAACCCAAAGATAGCATCTGTCGTCGATCGACCAGGCATGAAGCCAAATTGATCCTTTGCAATCTCCACCTCTTTCCTCAGTCTTCCATCAAGAACCCTCTCTAGGATTTTCAATGTGTGGGACATCAACTTTATTCTTCTGTAATTCTTAGTTTTGTGCATCCCCTTTACTCTTGTAGATGGGGGACAAGAGTACTTTTCCTCCATTCCTCAGGTATATTTTCCTGTTGGCAAACTTTCATGAACAGGTCCCACAGCAGGTCAATTCCCTCTTCCCCAAGTGCCTTCCATGCCTCCACTGGGATCCTGTCAGGGCACACCGATTTTCCATTCTTCATCCTCTTTATGGCCTCCTTCACTTCCACTCTACTAATGTTCTGCACCTTCTCCTCATAATCCCCTCATAAGGTTCTCCATCTTCTCTGTGAGTCCTTGTATTTTCTTCATTCAAAAGCCCTTCAAAGTATACTCTCCATCTGTTTCTTATATCCACATCCCTCCTTAATACCCTTCCTCCAGTCTTTGATCTGCCTCACATGCACGATGTCCTTTGATGCTTTATTTCTACATTTTGCCAAATGATAAATCTTTCTCTGTCCTTCCTTTGTTTCATAAATGTCTTGATATGCCATGGCTTTCGCCTGTGCAAAAACTCTCTTGGCTTCTAGCTTTTTCTCTCTGCCCTCTTCCACTCTTGACTCGTCCCACTTCTGCTTTGCCTTCCTCTTAGCCACCACTGCTTCTTGTACATTATTATTCCACCACCAACCCTCCTTCTGCTCTCTAATCTTTCCGGATGTTTCACCAAGCACCTCAATTGCACAGCTTAGAATTGCTTTTGAATTATGTCTCCACCAATCTTGTACACTTTCTAGTCCATCCAAAAACCTCTCTAACACCTTTTCCCTAAAATGGTTCCTCACACTCTCTTCTTTTAAGTGAAAAACCACTTGATTGTCTTCCTCCCATGGCTTCCAAAGGTTCTTATCTTCGACTTTATTTTATTTTAAAGTGTGCGCACAGCAGCAGGTGTTGCTGCACCACTTGATCTGTTGGGATTATCTTACAATTTGTTACTGCCCTTAAGATGTTTTCTTCTAGTCAAAATGTAGTCAGTCTGTGAACCGTTGTTGCCACTTCTAAATGTTATCAAATGCTCTTTCATCTTACAGAAAAAGGAGGTCACAATTGCCAGATGAAATGCCACTGCAAAGTCCAAAATCCTCTCACCTTACTGGTTCATCATTCCCACTCTATGGCCACTATGCACCCTTTCACAGTCCCGATTCTGTTTCCCTATGTGTCCATTCAAGTCTCCTCAAAAATCACCATCTCGTTTTATTCCAGTTCCCATATTTCTTCATCTAGCATGTTCCAGAATTCATCTTTCTCTTTTGCTGTACAGCCAACTTGTGGGGCGTATACACATAAGATGACCAGTTACTCTTCTCCAAGACCCAGTTTCATTCGCATGATCTTGTCATTCCTCCTACCCACTTCCAGTACTTTGCCCTTCTTTCTGCCACACACCACAATTCCGACACCATTTCTTCCCTCTTTATTCGCCCCAGAGTAGAACAATTTATACTCATTCCTTCGCTTTTTCGCCCTTCCACCTTGTCTCCTGCAAGCATAAAACGTCCAACTTCCTCATCATGTCTGCAATCTCTCTTCCCCCTTTCTGTCATGCTTCCAACATTCAAAGTTCCCAATTTTTATACAAAAGACTTAAAAAACATGAACTAGAAATTACCATTCTTAAATCTTCTATATGTCTAAGATACATTCATGATGTTATAATAAATTTAGTTTAATCCTTTATCCAAGTGTAAGCAAACAAAGTTTGCACCTGAAGTATAATGCACAGCACATCTCCTTGCTGACATGTATAATGCTATGCATTAAGGGAAGGGCCACTACCCAGACTGCCTTCAACCTTTATTGAGGTCTCGTCAATGGGAGCCAGACCCAGAGGTAGTGATACTAAGGTGGAAGTAATGGAGAAGTCATATTTACCTATACAAGTTGCCAAAAGGAGTTTCATCTTATTATTAAGTTACTCTGGATTAGAGAGAAAGATGTTGGAAGTTTTTTCCCACTTAGTTAGACTATAATAAATTTAGTTTAATCCTCTATCCAAGTGTAAGCAAACAAAGTTTGCACCTGAAGTATCTTCAGGACTGAGGTAACTCATGGTAAAGGTGGATAAACATGACTTCTCTATTACTTCCACCTTAGTATCACCACCTCTGGGTCTGGCTCCCACTGACGAGACCTCAATAAAGGTCGAAACCAGTCTAGGTAGTGGCCCTTCCCTTAATGCATAGCATTATACATGTCTGCAAGGAGATGTGCTTTGCATTATGAGAGATACTAAGACAAGTGATGAGAGCTTGGTCCACCTTTACCACGAGTTGCCTCAGTCCTGAAGATACTTCAGGTGCAAACATTGTTTGCTTACACTTGGATAAAGGATTAAACTAAATTTATTATAGTCTAACCAAGTAGAAAAAAAAAATTCCAACATTCATTATGTGTTCTCTATTTGGCCACTTGACATAGACAAATTACACTTGTTTTTCCTCTACCTCAACAGCCAGCATCTTAGAATCCAGTTTATTAAAAAAAAAAGAAAATAAAAATAGTTTGATCTTTATCAGAACACCTTAATCATGTCTTTCTAATGGAAACTAGTTGAGTGAGCCATTAATATCTGTTCTGGTCAGCTGCTCCCTCTCAGCTGATAATAACCATAATTAGTAAACCACCTCTTCCATGAGCCATCTCCCCAGCATGCAAAGCACAGTAATGTTATTATTGTTGCACAGGCTTTTGTGGGGATAGGACATTTTCAGAACTATTTTTTCTTGTATAAAATCACAAACAAAGATGTCAAATAGGAATTATGTTTCTATTTGCTGGCCTGGTTGGCCGAGTGGTTAGCATATCTGCTCTCCAGCCAAAAGGCTGCGGGTTCGAATCCCCCACGGGTATGGATGTTTGTGATTGTCTGTGGCAATACTAGTGGTGGTGGATGGTAGATTGTGCTGGTGTAGTTGGTGGATTGAATGAGTAGTGGAGACAGAGCTTTAGAGTAGGTGTCCTCCCCCGATGAGTCTGTGGACTCCCTGGAGGTGTCATGTAATAGTAATACGAATAAACTAAAAACTAGAATGCAAGTAATAGCAGTACATTTCTAGTGAAATGTATTCAAAAATGTTTAAACAATGGAAAGTATGCATTTGCTATTATGCTGGCAGCAGGCATGTGGGCTACTGTAACATACTACTGGTAGATACATTATATCAAGTATTACTTGATATAATGCCCCATCGACACCATATAACTGTAGTATTTTGAATAGCTTCTCTCTTGGCACCTTGTCATATGCCTTTTCCAGATCTACAAAACTTAATTACAGATCTTTGTTATATTCCCACGATTTCTCAAACTATTTGTCGTAAAATGAAAATCTGATCCTGACAGCATTTATTTGGTCTGAATCCAGCTTGTTCTTCACCAAGCTTTTCTTCCACAATCTTTCTCAACCGTTTCTGATGTATACTTGCATAAATCTTACCAGGTACACTCAGTAGGGTAATTCTTTGAACATACTGGAGTAAAAATTGTAATCAATGTGGAGCATTTCAGTTTGATGCCATTTCACTTGGAGTTTTCTTTCCATTGTATAGCCAGCACCGATTTGTGTTTTCTTTCATTTTCTCAATGTCTTTGATATGTTTGTTCCAATCGGCATAAAACAACATGTAAAATAAATTTTCAGGTAAGAAAAACAGTTTTATTATAGAGTTTTACTTTATTAAAGTAAAATAATGAGTTTCTTGATATCTGCCAGCCGAAATCTAGTGAGGTTCTTGAACGTGAAAAAAATTGCCAACTCCATTTCTCTGTTATCATTATAAAACATTAAAGTCAAGCAATACTTTATAACATAAACTAAAGTCATAAACTGTTTTAACAACAACATCTTATAAAATAAATTACATAATATCTCGTATATATATTCTTTGTAGAGACAAACACAAATAAACTTGAATAAATTGATGATGTCATTAAGGAAATCTATTTGTAAAAGCTATAGTGCTTCTTGAAGTCAATTTATTCAAATTTGCTATTAATTCTGGTTATTTTACTTAGAGTAATAAATTATTTTCAGAAGATTAAGAATAATGCAATGGGTAGTCCTACATCACCTGCTTTGGCTGATTATTTTATGCAACATTTAGTGGACTGGACTTCAAAACCATTTCCCCTTGACCTCATGCATTTGGCTACATTTTGTGGATGACATCCTTGCAATGTGGTCCCACTCTGAAACAGTACTTCAATTTCTGGATAAAATTAAGTCCTTACATACTAGGACCAAGTTCACTATTGAATGTGAACCTAACAACAGTCTCCTCTTTTTTCGATACATTAATACATCTTAACTCTGCTGATAATACTGAATTTCTGTTTATAAAAGCCATCCTTAACACGCAGACATATCCATGCATCTTCACATCATCCTTCACAAAATGTCGACATTATCAAAAGCCTTGTACACCAAGCACAAACAATTTGTTGTTGTGCATCTCTTCAATTAGAAGAATTAAATAAAACAAAACTTACATATTACTTAATGGATACAGTGAGAACATAAAGAAAATATTTCATAATTATTTTTCCTTCTTCCAAATTGCAATCTGATCAGCATACCATATCTTAAATTAACATCTGAACAAATAACAAGGACCTTTCACAGACATATAAATTAAGGATGTCAAGAAATTACATTTTTTGTTTAATCCTTTATCCAAATATAAACAAATAAACTTTGTGCATGAAGTTTCATGGCTGAGAAACTTGTATATAGAAGCTAATGACTTCACATGACTTACTTTAGTATCCCATAATGCAAAGCACATGTCCATGAGGACATGTGCTTCCCATATGAATTATGGGAAGGATCACTACCCAGACCGGTTTCAACCCTTATTGAGGTCTCATCAGTGGGAGCCAGACCCAGAAGAGATACCAAGGTTGAAGTACTGCAAATACTTCAACCTTGGTACTCCAAGGTTGAAGTATTCAAATTATATATTCCAAAGTATATCATTTGCCTTCTGCATTGAATGTGGAACATCTTTACAAATCTGTCAATATACATACCATCTTTTATTTCATGTGCATGTGAATCATCTTAATGGTATAGAAAATCTCAAATTAATGATATCTCATTCAAAGTCAAAAAAATATTCTTAGCTTTTTAAAAATAGTAAGCATTAGATAAATTAACTGCTTTCTGAACCTAGTCAAATATATATGAATGCCTACTATTTCAGTTTTATGATTATACTCTTATATTATCTACAAAAACAACCAAAGAAAGCATAGGTGATCATTCCAATCAAGTTTCCCCAACCACACACAGATACTTAATCAAAGTAACACTTCACATATTCTAGAATTATGAATACTATGTCCACTTATATTTAAAACTGAAGGGAAAAAGTTTTCATTCTTATCTTGAATAGTCACAGAAAACACAATCAAGCACTGTGTGAAAAACACACATCCACATTGCGTCTTTTATAACAACCATATACTTTCGATTCATTAACCAAATAAAATTCAAAATCCTATAACAATATAACAGTGCATGTTATATTATCGTAGTTTTCTTTATTTTTGCTATTTATTATATCGATGCACTGAATTTAACTTATCCTTTCTTACTTCAACCTCTTCTATCAAATTCCTACCGCTTGCACCTTTTGTTATATAGGTTGCGCCATTGTTATGTGACCTTCTCTTTCAGTATTGAACAGTGTGAACAATCTTTGTTATTGAGAGAACTGTGAATTTAGTATCTGAAGAATTGAAGTCTAATTTAATATGAATGTTTTGACCTGAAGAACTAAGTTAATTGTATTATCTTATTTTCGAGTTAAATTTATGTACTTGTCATATAACCTTGTATTAAATGTTTTGTTTTATTGATTTCAATATTGTGTGTGCCTGATTCTCTTTCATTGCACCGTTCATAAAAAGTTCGAACCTTGAGGGAGCCCTAAGTGCAAAATATTAAATTTGGCCTGTTTGAATAAGGAGACTGCTAAGTTAATGTTAATTGAAGATTGATTCTACTATTTTACATAAGCTAATCTAAATATAGGGTGGCACAGTATAAATATAAATTTCCCTATATTTTGATTAGTAATCAACCAGCAATTAATTGATTTTATTAAGAACAACATTACAACAAGATGGTGACCCATAGAGCCAAGAAGGACGTTCCAACAAAATGGCAATTTTGTTGGAAAAACCCTACCACCTCCCTATGAGACCAGCTCACTCACCTTCGACTGAAGAGTCCTAATAAAGACTATTCATGTCCTAAACGGGATTCAGATCTAGCTCTTTCTAACCAAAAGGCATCACTGAAATTGACTTATCCTAAATACATGAAATATTTTATAAATTTTTAAAAATTTATAAATTAATTTTAAAGAACAATGAAAAATTATTCTTTAGGTTCTCCATTTTGAATGCAGCTGAAGTTTTCTATGTTTCTGCATTTTCATAACCAAATTTGTTAGGGCGGTATTCAATTTAGTTTAGGAATTCTCCTGCAGACTTGTACTGGATTTATTTAAGATTATAGGAAGTTTTTTTTTTTTTGCACTTGGTTAGACTATAATAAATTTAGTTTAATCCTTTATGCAAGTGTAAGCAAACAAAGTTTGCGCCTGAAGTATCTTCAGGACTGAGGCAACTCATGGTAAAGGTGGACCAAGCTCTCACCACTACTTGTCTTAGTATCTCCCAAAATGCAAAGCACATCACCTTGCAGACATGTATAATGCTATGCATTAAGGGAAGGGCCACTACTCAGAACAGTTTCGACCTTTATTGGGGTCTCGTCAGTGGGAGCCAGACCCAGAGGTGGTGATACTAAGGTGGTAGTAATGGAGAAGTAATATTTACCTATAAGAGTTGCCAAAAGGTGTCTCACTTTATTTTTAAATTATTCTGGATTTAGAAAAAGATGTTGGAAGTTTTTTTTCTCCACTTGGTTAGACTATAATAAATTTAGTTTAATCCTTTATTCAAGTGAAAGCAAACAAAGTTTGTGCCTGAAGTATCTTCAGGACTATAGGTAAATATGACTTCTCCATTACTTCCACCTTAGTAACAACACCTCTGGTTCAGGCTCCCACTGACGAGACCTCAATAAAGGTCAAAACTGGTCTAGGCAGTGGCCCTTCCCTTAATGCACAGCATTATACATGTCCACAAGGAGATGTGTTTTGCATTATGGGAGATACTAAGACAAGTAGTGGTGAGAGCTTGGTTCACCTTTACCACGAGTTGCCTCAGTCCTGAAGATACTTCAGGCACAAACTTTGTTTGCTTACACTTGGATAAAGGATTAAACTAAATTTATTATATTTAAGATATAATATTAAATGCATGAAGTAAAGAGCTGAGATTAACATCAACATTTATTATATAAAACCTATTTCCACTTTCCTTTGGAATGTGATCCATACAGATGATGAATAACAGTGGAAATAGTGTGTACTCTGTCTCACATGTGATGCTACATCAATGAATCTTCCTATACCTCCTTCGGTTCCAACTGCTTGTTTACAACTTATAAATATAAATTGTGTATTGCTCCAGATAGTCATTTTTACCTCACATATATCTGTAGCATTTTGAAAATCTCTACTCTTAGCACCTATCCGAATCTACAAAACTTAAATGCAGACCCTTGCTATATTCCCAGCAAAAGACTTGAGGGAGGGTACCTACTTACTCTCCATTTCCACCACCACATCATCTACCAACTACAGTGAACCGCAACTACCACCACCACCATCATCATCTACAGCAATGCCATCTACTGCTCACCACCATCACTAGTATTTTCATAGACAATCACAAACACCCATGCCAACGGTGGGATTTGAACCACAGCCTTTTGGCTGGAGAGTGGATACACTAACCACTTGGCCAACCAGGTTGGCAAAGGTATTTCAAGTAAACATGCACTGAATCAATTTAAATGAGAAATATCAGACTCTTACTTCTATTATTGTGTGTATTTTTTGAGATAATCTCTCAAAACATTTGATTTTTATTTTCACCAAAATTCCTCCTCAATCAAAAATGGGAGGTGGGGGGAAGGAACTGATGCATCAATATTAAATCAGAGTATTAAATCATTTTCCAAAATGTATTTTTATCAATCATGTAATGATATTTCAAAGAATTTCTACATTATGAATACTTTGATATGGTTCTAAATGGTTCTCAAACATCACTGAATGGTCTCATAAGTTATTACAGAAGATTATGATTGAACTTAGATTTCACAATTATCTTATATATACATTATATATGTATATATATAAACGAGGTGGTATCAAAAAGTTTCGAGACTAGTTTTGTTACACACCAACAGATGGCAGAATGAGGCTGCACACACACAGTCACAGGCAGCATGCACCTTCATAAGTCATTGTGCCAAAAGACATCGTCCTGTGTACAATGGGAGTGGAAGTGCCCATCATCCCCAAGACCGAAAAAGGTGAGTCAGGTCCGTAGTTCAACCAAATGCATGCTCATCGTCTTTTTCGACATCCACTGCATTGTGCATCGAGAATTCGTCCCAAGGGGCCAGATGTCAATAGCGAGTTCTACTGCCAGGTTTTAAGGCGTCTGAGGGAGGACATTCAGCGAAAGCGACCGGTTCTGTGGCGAGTGAAAATCTGGATGCTCCACAACGACAATGCACCCTGTCACCGAGCTCTCTCCTCACACAAGTTTCTCGCCAGAAATAACATGATCTCACTTCTGCACCCACCCTACTCGCCAGATTTGTCTCGTGCAGACTTCGCCCTCTTCCCAAAGATGAAGATCCAGCTCAAAGGTCGCCGTTTTGACACCACTGTGGAGATCCAGCGTGAATCGCAGAAACTGCTTGACTCTTTAAAATTAGGTATGTAATTAGTCAAAACAGTTCTTACAAGCTTGTTACAACCTTGTCATGCGCACACTCACTTACTCCCGTACCATCATCAGTCAAAGGTTGTGGCTCTTCTATGTCTTACTGAAATCATTTTGGCTCCAAAAGGACACGTAGTTGGCCACCCCTGTAATTATTATCTTCAAATTTATTATCTTTAAAATTGTCAAAGAGCTTTGCCGATAGATGAAATGATGACAAAGGTCTGTCAATGTTGAGTTGAAGATAATAAATACATATTGTCACATAGTAGTCAATAACAAATTAGCATTTGTGTTTTATTTTTGTTCCTTAATTTTTGAATTTTTTCTTATAAAGTTTCCGATACTTCCAGTTTTACATTCTAGTAATGCTGAATCAGTTGTTCTAATAAGCCAGAGCATATAATTAATTCATTGAGATTCAGTCACAGAATCGAATCATGGAATTACGTAAGATTTTCAACTGCAGTTCTTTTTCAGGAAAAATGCAATGCAGTGAAAGTAGTTATATAAACTGCAAGTGACATAAATGAAAACTTGATTCCGGGTCTAAGTAAATCGCATATAAGCACCCATTTATTCTTTATGACAACAAAACTACAGCAAGGAAATGATTTCAGGCACTCACATAAGTGTCTATTTCATAATAGCATTCTCATACAGTAACATCATTCATTATCACCCTGGGGATGAAGATAGTTTGGAGAGGGGTGCAGAGGCAATTGACAAATGATTTCAGGATTGTGGAATGTTAGTTGAGGATAGATAAATGTTATGCAGTCTACAGAGTTTAGCTGATAGAAGGCAAAGGAGTGATAGGATCGAGACATTTAAGCTGTTGAAAGATATTTACCTGATGGATACGAGCGAGAGAGAGAGAGAGAGATTTTTCATCATCATCAATTTCCTGATATATACTCATAAGGAGTGTTCAGGCCACTATGACAGTACTACATGATTAAATTTATATTAATGTCCTATCCACAATGGTTCTCCAAATTAGTCTATTACTTGTGAGCACTCCAATCTTGTTATATCTAACATGAAAAAGATCCAGAGGAAGACCAAGATGTAGGTGGATTGATACAGTAAAAAGTGCCTTAGAAGATAGAAATATATGATCTGATAATGTTGGAGTCTTCACAGGTAAACTATCAATTCATTCCTATCTATTTGCACGTAAACAGATCGATTTGGAGGAAAACTAGATAGGAAGTTACTGGTGATGTAAGGTTTTCATGTAGTACTATCATATCCTGTATACCCCTTGAGAGTACATATTAGGAATTTGATGATGATGATAAAAACAGATTAGGATGAAAGGAATGATGAATCTACATGAGGGGTGGCAAGGAGAGAGAGAGAGAGAATTATGAGTTTTATATGCATTGGTTTTGTTTAATCTATTACACACATCTATTGTTGTTTTTATTATAAAATATTAAAAAATATATAAAAAATATTATTGCACATTTTCGATTTTTTTATGCACATTAGATTTATTTCAGTAAATCAACAGGAAGTAGGTAATGCATGAGGTTCATAAATGGTCTTATGTCACTTGATGGAACAGTGAAATGATAACTAAAATTTATCTGATCATTTATAATTAATGAATAAAAAAAAAATCAGATAATAGATTCACCTGTCTGAACTAAAGGATGTAGGAATTCTTGTAGACCAGCAGGGACTCCCCTAACAATATCACAAGAGTAACCATCTTCAGGAAGTAAAAATGGTAGCTGTAAATCTGTGTCTTCTTCCAATTTGACTTCACGCCCATCACTGCGAGCTAATTCATCTGCCGTGTTTTCTGCAACCTGAAATTTAATTGTTTCACATTTAGATAACAGTTACTGTAATATAGTTATGTATGAAAAGAAAAAAAAATTACACGTTAGTAATACGTTATTTCATTACAGATTACACATGATGTCATTATAAATCAGATTGCTTCTATCACGTGGGGAGGATGCATCATCTCATCTCCTTTAGCCATTAGGCTTAATGGCTTGTCATAGTTGAGTGACCTGGCTTCATAAAAACTTGATGATCTGATAGTACAATTAATTCTATCTGCAGAATCCACTATTCCTATCAATTTGCATGTATTTTCTGGTTGTTTTAAGCTTCCAAGAGAGAAACCACTGCCATGCCCAAATGAGATTGGTTAACTTACCTCACCTTCAGTTGAAAATTCTTTATAAAGTACACAACTTGAATGTGATATGGCAAAACTAAATTATTCAGAGAGGCAAAAGAAAATCTTTGACCTGGAATTTTTCCCACACTAAAAACAGTCTAATTCTGAAGTTGCAGACAACAGGAACATAGTAAATGTTTACTTGTAAATTTAGATAAATACTTTCAAATATTAAAGAAAAAATTAAAAGCAGTAAAGTTTATAGGAATGATTCATCATCATTCCTCAAGGAATGTACACAATAGCATTAAATATGAATTATTACCCAATTACTTTCTTGCAAATTAAACTACTATTTGTTAAATCTTTAATACTACTGAATCTTACATTCACAGGTATGCACTAATAACTGCATTAATCTATTTAAATTTTAATATTCCTCTGAATTTTCCCCCTCTCTGCCACATAGGCATCAATCTCCTGTTTTAATAACTATAAAATTCTGATAAGTTCTAGATCTGTAATATTGTATTCTGGTCTTATAATCCTGTATACAGCTAGTTTAAAATTATGGATAATTTATCTTTTATTCCAAGATAAAATTTACTGAATTTGCTCCAATCCACACACACTTTACTTATATTATCTATTTTGATATTTAATTTGCCACATTCATTAAAATTATGCCTAAAAAGGTGAAATATTTCATTTATTTAATAGCATTTCTATTGAGAATGCCACCGATGTTTTCCATATTCTTGCATTTCACAATGTCCACTTAAATCAATTTACATGGCCAGAAGACACAGTCAAAAAATTACTTCCACACTACACTCGCTCCCCGAGAATTTACGGTGTACCAAAGATACACAAACAAAACACACCAGCCGATAGTCAAAGGCATAGACAGCCTGAATTATCATCTAGCCAAGAAATTAGCAGCAACACTCAAGGAGTTGGTAGGCCATTCCCCCCGCCATATATACACAACACTTTATACACATAATCAAAGACATTACATTAGAGAAAGATGATTTATTAGTCAGTTTTGACGTCTCTGTCCTCTTTATGAATGTCCCAATCAATGACAAAATCCTTCTTTTACAGAACAAATTCCCTCCAGATATCATGGCACTCTTTGTGCATGTATTATGTTCTGGTTATTTTGCATGGCAAAACGCTTTCTACCTACAAAAAAGAAGGCACAGCCATGGGCTTGCCATTATACCCCCCCCCCCCAATTGCTAACTTCTATATGGAACATTTTGAGCAACATGCTCTAGATTCCTCTCCTTTAAAACCCAAAGTCTGGCTTAGATATGTTGACGATGTTTTTGTGATCTGGTCATGTGGCCGCCAGATACTAGACACTTTCCTTAGTCACCTAAACAAACAACATAAATGCATACAGTTCACAATTGAGATTGAAAAACAGAACACACTTCTGTTTCTAGATACACTTGTCACACATCTTCCTTCTGGCAGCCTTTTCTTCACTGTTTACCAGAAACTGACACATACTGGCCAATATATACAGAAACTCCTACCACCACCCAACCCAAAAACTAGGTGTCATTAAAACTTTAAAAAACAGGGCAGATTTGCTCCATGAACAAGCACTGAAAGACGAATTTAAAGTTATCCGCAATACTTTTCTAAAAAATGGTTACAGTCAAAACACTATTAACAAAATTCTCTACAAGACCTCAATAAAAAACAAAGAAAAAAAGACTACAATAAAACTATAACCATTCCTTACATTAAAGGGACAGCAGATAAAATAAACAGAATACTACAGAAATACAACCTCAAAGCCACCTTTAAGCCTCCTGCAAAATTAAAAAGCTCACTCAACTCATCCAAAGACCCACTCCCTCTGCTGGCGCCCACCCTGGAATATACCGTATTTATTGCACCTGTAATTTACCATATATAGAGGAAACAGGAAGCACAATTCCTATCAGAAAAAGGAATATAAACAACACATTAAATATAATAACTATAGTGAAGCTGGCCTTTCTGATCATGCCCTGAGCACTTTACATAGAATTGACTGGAAAAGCACCAGTTGTTTACATCACACCAAAACATGGTATGAACGCAAATTTAAGGAAGCCTGTGAGATTCTTATCAACCACCCCCAATCTTAACAATAATGATGGTCTAAAACTCCCAAGCATATGGAAAGCACATATTCTACCCACAGAACCTTTTTCCCTAAGAGCTAACTACAAACATGACTGTAGATAATCCAGAATCGTAAATCTAACATAACAATTGTTATGTTAAAAATAGGACACCATTGTTACAGTAAGAAAACTATCTGTATGAAAGAATGTTTCCCCCATGTTATCTTAAATAGAACTTAGCTTTGATGTAGTTCCTAAATATTTAATTAATTTTTAATTTTATCTGCATTTTTTTTTCACTAGAGGTCATGCCAGTAGAATAACCGGTGATCAAATCATTGTTTCTTTAGCTTACTGTGTGAAATGTAACTCAGCTTGTCCTTGTATATACTCCAGATGATGACCTTAATATGAAGGTCGAAATATCAGGAAATTAAAATAGTTATTTATAACACGGTTATAAAGTCCATAATTTCTAAAATGAATGCTGATCACCTTGCAACACTAAAAGAAAAATTTACAAACAGATTAACGGTACTGCAATGGGTTCCACTCAACCCCATCTGGCTAACTTTTACATTGAACACTCCGAGAATAAAATGCTTACCACACCTACATACAAACCATTAGTATGGTTATGCTTTGTTGATGATGTGTTTGCCATTTAGCCTCATGGGCAAGGCACTTGGTTTCTTTTCTAACTTACCTAAACAGCCAACACCTTAAAATTCATTTCATAGTAGAAAAAGTAACTAATAACTGCCTATGGAAGTGTACTTGATACATTAGTCGCTCAACTTTCAGATGGTTCACCATCTTCTTCAATTTATAGAAAGCCAACACATACAGGAAGATATCTACATAATCACATCATCCAGCCCAACAGTATGCTATTCCAAAAAACACTTATACACAAAGCGAGGGCATAAAACATAGAACTTAAATATCTTTGCCATACTTTCCTGGCGAATGGCTACAGCTCCTACAACATAAATAAAATACAATACTACATGGCCCTCCTACTTCCCTTTCCTTAAACAAACAAAAAAAATATATATATATCACTGTTTCTATTCCCTATGTCAAAGGTACATATGAAAGGATAGCCAAAGTATTAACAAAACCTTCATACATCACATTCAAACCACATGTTAAATTAGTAACTCTGATCTGCTCTCCTAAGGATAAATTCCATCACCTAGCATATCCTTGTATGAAGTTCCCTGTGACTTGGTCGACTTTGGACAGACAGCAAGATATGCTAACATCTGCCATGGAGAACATAAAAAATACAGGGTGTCCACACTGGACCTCCCTAGTTTCAAAGAATGGTAAAAAATTGAAATGCAGAAATAACGTTCCAGAGATTCTACAAGTTTCATCCAGAATTTTTTTCCTGCGTTGCAATGTGGTGACACTGCTGGACAGGGCTGTCATAGTTTTAAACATGGCATCAGGGGTGGAAAAAAGTGCAAGTTATGTGGTGGAAATGAAATTTTTTTTCCTGGAAAGCAATATCGATGGAATGATTTACTCGACATGATGGAAAATTTTGTCTTTCCACAACTCAGAGATATGCAACAGCACATCTTCTTTCATCTGGATAGTACCCCACAACACTGGCATTTGGAGGTCCATGCAACTCTTGAGAGGGTCTTCCCTCAGCGGTGGATTGGACGTGGAGGATTGATTCCCTGGTCACCATGATCGCCAGATCTTACCTAACTTCATTTTTTTCTTGTGAGGGGTATGTGAAGGACACAGTCTATGTAACTAAAGTGTACAGCCTAGGGAACCTGAAACATCACATTTCTGCTGCTGTGTCCTCTATCACCCCTGACATGCTTCAGAGAACCTAGTTGGAGATGTATCGACTTAACATTGTGTGCTACTGAAGGAGCACACGTGGAAGTGTACTGATTTTTTTTTTTACAAAAACTTGGTGAGCATTCCTTCTCATCTGTACATATTTCGACACCATGGTCCATACACTTAAGTAGTAACATGTTGAAACTAGAGGGGATCCTATGTGGACACCCTGTACATTTGCTATCATTATTATAGCAAGTCTAGATTGGCAGACCATGCTTTAAACACTCCTTCACACAGGATTAGATGAAGAAAAAAAAAATGGTACATAGAAATCATTACAGGTCAGAAAGATTATTTTTAGAGTCGGCAATGGAGCATTCTCCTAACCTGAAAAAGTACAGTTGCATTAATTTGCCAAAAATTTGGGAACTTATCTTAAAATAGACTCCTACACAGTTGTAATATTTCTTTTTTACAATATTAAAGACAATAAATTAGAACTTTAGATCTTTTGTCCATATTGAAATTTGAATTGTTTCACTTACTCATTATCACATGTAAACTGTAACTTGTTTTGCTCTGAAGATTTTGTTTGGTGTTGTAATACCATTAAAATAAGTTGTGAATTAGCACAGATTCATTCGCACTGCTAATGAGATACAGAAGTACAACATATTCTCTCCTGGCACAGCATGTGAATATATGAATATGAACATCATATTGCTTATATGAATATCCTCTCCAGTTAGCAGATGATTATTACCATGTTTTGTCTCCAGCATGGGATCTCTGCTTTCTCTTCCCCAAATACACATGCAGTTGAGGATGCAGCAGAAGTAAAGCAGTTTTGCAAGATAACTAGTACATAGCATGTAGGAATGAATCTGATGGCAACATGTCAGTAAGTTTCCCAGGTAGCTAATGAACAATCAAGCTGCCACCAACACTGTCAAATCATGCATGGAGAAAATCCAAGTATAAAAGTATTCTGGAAACCCTGTTGAGACCACACATCAGCCAGGTATTCCACACGAGTGGCATGTTTGATGAGTTTTTTTTCTTCCTACGAGTAGTGCATGTCTCTGCTTGCAAGTTTATAACATCAACAACAAAAGACACCATAAAAAATTATGGATACAATCAGAAAAAATCTTCCACAAAAACTACTCTTCCATATTTATTTTAAGATTCATAGCTATAATATAAATTATGTGCATCCATCATTTGTATGAATCAAACAACTCATCTGTTATTTCTCAAAGATCAATGGATAACCTTAACTACACCCCCTTCCTCTCAAATAACAAACTACACTATACATGATTCCTTCCATTCCCTATATAATCTCCAGTGACTCGAAACTTCCTTGCTACATTCTGCTGTTATCACTCTCAATATTGTAATCAACACTTTGACCACCTGATTTTCTCTGAAGGTTGATTCTCTGCAGTCTAATAACCCAAACATTCAGATCTTTTTTCTTGAAGCCTTCAAGAAGCATGATCTCATAACTCAAACTGGCTTTTCTCTAAATTCACAGATCAGGTTAAAAGAGATGCCGATATATCTGCTGTTAGCAATTATCTAACATCCTGTAATTTCATCACCTGGTGTTAAACAACTGCCCACTGGCTGGAGGTCTCAAGTGGCTCAAAAGAGGTATATTTGGTTCTAGAGCAGGTTTTCAAATTATGCAAAAATAAATTTAAAAAGTGAAAGAAAGAAAAAAAACACACGCTGCTTGCAAAGAAGTCAATTCTACACACTCAAAATATAGTTTATATATCTTATGGCAAGTAGAGGTAAGCTTTGTTTTGATGTGAGAGAGGTTCTGCTATAAATGTAACAAGGTATCCAAAACATTTAAATAATTTCCATAAAGAAATAATAATAATAGAATTTTTCATGCTATAGATGCAATCAATAAAATTGTGATCTAAACACCAGATCTCACACTATATTTAGTAGAAAGTTCCTTTATCAGGAGCAGAATATTCTGCTGAATGATTTGCCATTTATTTCAAAGTTGTAGCTTATGTAAAAATTAAACATAAATGTCAGATATTAAGCTCCTGTGTCAAAAGTGTCCACAATAATTATCAATGTAGCTCTATTTCATGTCCTTTGAGATTTCTGTCTCATCAAAGAATGGCTTATTTCAAATGCTAGCATATCTGCACCAAATTCTAGTTCAAACTAAAAAAATAAAAAAAAAAATAAAAAATAAACATTGCTGGATACAAGTGACTGGTGTTCTAGTTCAAAAGTGGATAACAGTAGCTGATGATGATTTTGGCATTCATGGAATCGAGCATCACGAATTTGTTCCCAAAATAATTGAACCAACAATTCTCATCAAATGTACTATAGCATCCATAGAAGATGACAGCAAAAATAGCCTGAGGAATGGTGTTTCTGAAAGCAGTGTGAACATTGGGGTCACTGTGTCAATGAGAAATGCTTTGAAGAGGACCTCATGAGATATCCAATAAATGCTGTTAACTTAAAGAAAACATTTACAATTTCTAGATCCCTGGCCTTTTTAAACCATGCTTTCTATTTGCACTTGTGTGCTAAATAACAGCTATAAACTAAGATTGCACTAAAAAGATTTCACTGCATGAAATTTCAAACATGAAGTTATGGCAATCTTTTCTGTCTTAACATTAATTCCTGCAAATATCTTCTTAAGAAATGAGTCAATATTAAGGAAAATAGAATGAAATTCCTGTTTAATTCTCATCAGTTTTAAAAAAGTAAACACCTAAAATTAACACCTAGACAATGAATGGGTAATACTATATGAGGATCATAAAATGTTGTGCAATAACTCAGTCTAATAAAAATTAAATTACAGAGTGGATTTTTGAATTCAGCAATAAAAATGCATTTAGCACATGTTGTCCTCAAGAGAAATTCACAACTACAATACACACAGATACACACCTTTACAACACTATCTATCAGGTCCTGAGGAATATGGGGTTCATCAGTAACAGGATGATAATGTTCAAACAGAGTGCGTAACTGAAGCGAGTTCAACTTAAAACATGAGGAACTAATTGCTGCAATATCTTCTGGACTACTTTTTGGAGCTTGAAGGAGGTGAGCAGCCTACAAAAACATAATATATCAATTAGGCTGAAAGATAAATTTCATTACTGCATAAATTTAAAATTATACGATTTCTTAACATATCAACACACCAAATAATTTTCCTTACATGCATGACATTGCTTTATGTGTATAAAAGAAAACAACTAAATGATTATTTTAACTTAGCTGTTTAAATAGCATGATTTTCAAAACACGTTCCAAATTATTCACTAAGATTTGATTCAACTCCTAAAAGTATTATTTTAGATGAGTGTAATTTAAAGAGCAAAGAAATGTTTCCTTAAAGGAGGTATAATTTGTTATTTGATTAATTTGATTCAAAATCTCTTAATAAAATAAACAGAGAAACAGTTACCATATGAAGATCTAAATGCATTTTTTTTATGTTATATCTGTTTGATTATATGTATTGGCTTGCAAGCATGAAACAAACTCACTTTCCTTACTTTGTTCTTGTATGTTCAATACTGACTTATAGCACCAACTACTGTTAGAGAGTTTGTAAGAAGTTTTCAGTTCCTTCCTGTCAAATTTCAAAATTCAAATTATTTATCTGGAACAATTTGAATATCAGCAACCATTTCAAATATAAATAAATGTTTTTTATGACTATATTGCCATTTATTTCAAAGTTGTAGGCTATGTAAAATTGTAGAAGTATAGCTGTTATGAGGGAATACATATAGAAAGACTTAGGTGGATTATTCATAATAATGCTTCGCAGTATAAACAATGCAAGAGAGGAAAAATACTTTTACTAAACTCACTAATATTTTGGTTTACTACCTAGCACCATCAGAGCATAATTATAATTGTGACAGGTACACAGCACTGAACTAATGTCCATACATGGCATCATCTATGGGAAGGATAACCATACCATTAATTTAAAGAAGTCAGGTTATCAAGTCTTAAAATGATAGTCTCCCAGATCTTTGGTAAATTGAGATTGGGAGAGTGTTTTAGAATGAGCCAGTGCTGATTCTAAAAATAACCTCTCAGAACTATAATGACATCTATGTAATATAGATGTTTTCCTCCATCTGATCTTGTGTGAAGGAGTATCCAGAGCATGATCTGCCAATCCTGACTTGCATACAGATGATCGTGGATGTAATTTTTGTGTTCTTCAAGGTGGATGTTAACAGATCTATCAGATCTTTATGCACTCCAGGATGTTCAATTCAAGAGGATTGAAGATAGCTAGATTTAGGAGAACATATGAAGATAGCCTGGCCAAACATTTACTTTGCTCCCATACAGGCAACTCTCCCTCATTTATCAAAAACTCTCTGCACTTTAAAACTCAATAAAAAAAAAATCTAATTGACAGATTCTGACATCATGGTCAGTTTCTATATTACTTCCCTATTCACCACTAATGTATCTCTCAAAGAAGAGACCCTTGATCTCATTAAGCCACATTTCACCCCCCCCCTTGACATAATTTAATTATTCAGATTCACTATATATGCAGGTTATTTTCTATGGAGAAGAAAAACATACAAACAGCTGGATGAGCCCCTGCCCCCAGCTAACTTCTATATGGAATATTTTAAAAACCAAGCACTCAACACAGCCACATTTAAACCAACAGTTTGGCTGTGCCAGCAATGTTGATGATGTGTTTGCTGTTTGGCTTCATGGTCCAGACATTAGATAATTTTATGCATCTTAACAGCCTTTGGGCACAGAGGTCTACTAAATACTGTATTATTGGAAGTATACTACTTCAGGAAATAAAAATAAAATCACCAAAGAAAAAAAAAGGAACTAACACTTGTCTCTCCTTTCTAGATACACTGGTGAAATGACTTCCTAATGGCACATTACTCTTATTCATTTACAAAAAAAAATCACTCAAGACAAGAAAGTATTTAAGTGAACAATCATACTGCTGCCACCCTTCCTTGAGTTATGTGAAAATTTTCCCTTATTTCAGTGAGAATGATATTTGCTGTGGCATTTTCATAAATATATTTTATGTCAAATTGTATTTCAATGCCATAATATCTAAGGGCTTCTATTATTGATGATGTTTTTATGCAATCAAAAGCTTTTTTAAAATCTATGAAGGCCATGTGAAGAGGAAGGCTGTATTCATTGTATTTTTCAATACGTAGGCTTATTGATTGTACTGAAGTTCTTTCTGAAACCAGCTTGTTCAGAAGATTATATTGAATCAAGTCTTGTTTCTAATCTATTGGTTGTAATTCTAGTGAAAAGCTTATAAATATGGGATAACAAACTAATAGGTCTATAGTTTTCTAGTTTTAATTTACTTCCTTTTTTATGCAGTAAAATAATGTTTGCATTATTCCATATTTGGGGTGTTTCTCCTTTTCTGATTCATTTATTGAAGAGGACTTTCAATTCTTATTTTAGAATATCCCCACCTTCTTTAATCATCTCTGTTGTGCGCTCTGATGATATTGGGTAGAAAACAATCGAAATATTAGTAAGTTTAATAAATGTGTTTTTCCTCTCTTGGTGTTGTTTATACCATGAAGCATTATTATGGTGAGGGAAGTGTATTATATCCAATAAATGAGCATTCTCTAGCCAGTTCTGATATAAAAATACAAGTTTTGATAGGGAAAAACCTTGATTTCCATTTGTATGAGATGATTAACTGATCATTTGAAAAGCCTTCATAAACATTTCTTGTATCCTTTGTAAAATTTGAAACAAGGTATTCCTAATTGAAGAGCATGCTGATCATTGACATGTTTTTGCAGTTATTTTTGTGCTTTATATTCAGACATTTTTTTAAAACCACCATGTATATGGTTAGTCATAGCAGTCCACAGTGCATACAGAGCTAAATGCTGTCACTGCTTGCTAAATGAAACAAGCAGTGACAGCATAGTAGTAGAAAACACTCAGCAGGAATGCAATCAGGAATATTTCAATACATAAAGCAAAAAAGCTATCAAAACCTAAAATGTGGAACAGAATCCAGAATAGATATTTGACCAGAAATGTTCAAATATGAAAATAGAGAAGTATAGTTATATGGAATGTTGAAGTATAAAAGATACGGTCAATTAAACAGAATTTAAAGGGAAACTGTCAATAGGAAATCAGTAATAATTCCTGACATGTACCCTTGGTACATGTCAGGAATTTGATTATGACGAGGGGAAACAATCCATAGTCTTGAAATTAAGTGAAACTACATGCATGGAGAATTTTAGAATAATTCATGCTAAAATAGCTCACAAGAGATGGTACAGGCTCTACGTGTTGTTTATAAGAATAACCAACAGAAAACTTATAAGAAATCTTTTTCAGGTAAAATTTTTTATCAAGCCAGAAACATCAATACAAACTGCTGGTGGTGGTAGATGGTGTTGATAGCAGTAGTGTCACTGTGTAGTTGGATGATTAAGTAGAGGAGATGGTGAGTTGTAGTGTCCTTCCATGATGAGTCCTTGGACTCCTTGGAGGTGTCACATAATAATAATAATTTTGATAAATGGAATAACTATAGCTGACATGTTCCTGAGAGTGACAAAAGAGAAACTCCATAACAGTTAATGACTGACTCAGTGAAGGCATTAGAGAAGGATGCTGGTGTTATTTTTTTCTAAAAACAGAAAACTGAAAACAACCACCTGGTTGATGAAACACAAGTAGATCCAGGAAGGAAAAGCTAGAAGGAAAAAAAAATTGGCCATTTTTCTATTTTAAGTTACTAAAGAAAGGAATTCCAGAAGACTACAAAGCTTTCAAGATACAAAAACTAAGAGAAGCAGTGCAGGCAAAAACCAGCCTGAAAAAAAATAGAGAAAGATTTAAATTTTAAACAGAATTCCATCTGCTTTACAGGATCAAAATGAAGAAAAACATACTAATAGAAAAAGGATAGAAGAAATTGTGCAAAATTTTTATAATGATCTCTATGCAACGAAGTGCCAAGTTTCAGAACCTATCATTCCAAAACCAAGCAATATACCAGATGTACTTCTAGAAGAAATAGAACATGCCCTTAAGAAAATGAGTAAAGCCTCAGGACTTGATCATGTTAAGGCTGAAGAAATCCAACAAGGTGGACCAATTATTTTCAAAGCGTTTGGCTGCCAGATTCACGTGGTACTTCAAAGAAAGATTCCAGAGGAATGGAAGACCTCAAAAACCATACTTCTATACAAAAAAGGGAAAAAGGAAGACATAAAAAACTATCATCCAATCTGTCTACTCTCTTACATATATAAAATCATGAACAGAGTAATACTGAACAGAATCCAAAACACTCTCGAAAACAACTCAAGTAGAGAGCAGGCAGGATTCAGAAGAGGCTTCTCCACAATAGATCATATCCAGGTCATTTCACAACTAACAGAAAAATGCAGAGAATACCGAATCCCTCTATGTTTCCTCTATTGATTTTAAAAAAGCATTTGATACCATAGAACACAATGCAGTCATCAGTGCCTTACTGGAAATAAATGTGGACCCTACTTACATCCACATGATAAAAGAAATTAACAAAAATCAGACCACACAAATAAGCCTATTTGATCAACCTATAAATATAGATATAAAGAGAGGGGTCCATCAAGGTGATGTGATCTCCCCAAATCTATTTATTAGCACTTTAGAATACATTCTGAAAAAAATAGACCTAGACAGAGGAATAAGCATAGATAATGAAAAATTACAAATCCTTATGTTTGCCGATGATCTAGTACTGATATCTCACAACCTAAAAGACCTAGAAGAAATGGGTGAAAAAATGTACACAAACAGCAGTAAGATAGGCTTAGAAATGAATCTAGAAAAAACAAAATGGATCAAAAACATCTACACAAGTGACAGTCACCTATGTATTGATAACATCCCTATAGAACAAGTTGACTCCTACAATTACTTAGGACAAACAATAAGAATGAATAACGATTTATCTGAAGAACTAGCAAAAAGAAAGAAAGCTGCATGGCTATCATTCAACAGACTAAAAGAAACACTTACTGATCCAAATCTTGACATCTCTGCAAAGGCAAAACTATTTAATAGTGACATTTTTCCATCACTCACATATGGATCAGAAACATGGAACACGACAAGAAAAGAAGACGACTCTCCAAATAACTCGGCATGCAATAGAATGCAAGATTTGTAACATCAGCAAAATGGAACATGTTAGAAACACTGAACTAAGAAAGCGATCAGGCATAAAAGATGTGGTAACTGCAGTATACGAAAGCAAGATGAGATGGGCAGGTCACATAGCCAGACTCAGGGATAACAGATGGACATATAGAATACTCTACTGGCAACCAAGAATAAAGAGAAAACCAGGAAGACCACCTACAAGATGGAAAGATCCACTAGTGAAATCTATTGGTATAACATGGAAGAGAGAGGCTCAAGATCGAGATCATTGGAGGCATCTTTGTGACCTGCACTCATGGAGAAATCCTGAGTGAAACACAGGTCCATCAAGGTAATCTGAGGATGAATAATTGATCTTGGTAGGAAAGTCCTGAAGCTAAAACTGTCAAACTGCAAACATATCATCCATGTATCTGTGTCAAACCAAGGGCTTGGGTTGGATGTTATGCAGAAGCCACTGTTCAAAACATTTCATAAAAAAATTTGCTAAATTTGCCTCAAAATTTATTTTACTAACAAATTGAGGGTGTTTTATTTTAATTAAAGTAACCTGAATGGATGATGAAGTTGAAAAACTAAATGATATTGATAGAAAGTCCCATCGGAATAATTCCAACATTTCACCTAAAGCGAAGAGACACAATATGAAGAGTAAAAAATAAATTATTTAGGCCAAAATGACATTCCAAGATTTTCTCTTTAAAATGTATACTCTTTGACTTACTCTGGATTTATAAGATATAGATTTGCCCATGAAGGACAATAATACATGTGGGATGGTCAGCAATTTTGTAACAGAACCAATGCAGTCAACTGCAAGTATCTAGCTGTGTATTTTGGGTAGATTATACAATGCACAGGATAACCATACTTTTTTTTTTTTTTTTTTCTGTATCATCATCCCAACAAGAAATTCACTGATTATTTTGCTCAGTCAATGAGTGACTTGAGGAAGCATCAAAAAATGGATAATACAGAGTAGTCATGCAACATTAAGGTAAGAACTATGACTTACTACTAGAACTATGGTGTTTACCCAATTCCATACATCTGTGGTCTATTCTACTTTGGGGGTAAACTGGTAATCTGCTGTTCATTATGAAGAACCTCTGAACTATATTATATTCAATAAACCAGAAAAATCTGGACTTAGAGAACATACATTCACTTCTGAATATAGGTTTCTTTTAAAGAAGATTAAAGTCTTACACAAAAGCTGTTTTCTAATGGGATGGCTCCCAGTTTAACTTACCAAGCTCTGTAATAGACAACAAGAAAAACATGGATATTCAGATTTGGTTGGTTGGATGGTTTGTAGTTCACATTTGGGTAAAGACAACAAACATCCTTGTATAATGTTATTTTATTTTTTATTACCATAAAGTAATAAAAAATAAATAGCTAAATAAGTAAATAAAATAACCTGTAAAAAAGCAACCTTCAAAAAATTGAATAATCATATTTACATATAAATTGCTTGTGATCAAATTCATTGGTATAAATTAATTCTTTATAAAAAGTTAAACTTCATGCAATTTGTTCAAGTCTTGCAAAATCTGTGTGAATGTATATGGCTCAGCCATATTAATAAAAAGTTGAATTTCTTTCTTGAGTGAAGTGATGTGCACTCCACACTCAGCTGAGAAGTGCATGCACTCCTGGATTTTAAATATGTCTATTGCAAACAAATAGATTTGCATTTTTGTCTATAGAAGAATCTTGATATCATCGATATTTTGGTGGAATTCATGACAGTTCTGCTATAAGAATTTTCCTGTTTTTATGGACTTTGTAGACCTGCCCAATTTCTGATAGGTTGAGGGCTTATCTTTGTCTGGCTTATATTTATCAAATTATTTTGGGAAGAATAGTTGGCTAGTGTCCATCCTTTCCTCTGGAAAAATATGTAGTGTATTATCTGATGAACAGGATTAGTTGTTGTTTAGTTTACAATCAGTAGATAAGGAAGTATAAATTTTTTTTTTTTCTGTGGGAGTGTTTGATGGTTTCTTTCTTTTTTGATGCTGCTGGATTAATTTTTTTGACAAGAGAGTACACAATGAGTTGGATCATTTTAGTTGTTTCAAGAACAAGACTGATAAGTCAGGCAACTAATACACTCTACAGAAAAGTACAACTGATCATAAAAGCTCAGGTATACTGAAATTATCGGATGTTGGAATAGCCACACGTTCGTGTTGATTTTGATATTTGCCACCTTCTAAGTGTAAGAGTATTTCAGGACAGGTGTGATGACTAGATACCTCTTCGCATTTTTATATGCGATACTTTGTCCAGCTTCTATCTTTTGTATTTCTTTTTCATCCTTCCACCTTTTTGACATGCACAGAAGTAGGCTGGCAGTCTTACTCACAGTTGACACATTTAGATTTCTTGGCAAGATTTATTATTATGCTCTTTACAACTACTATGTCAGGCATGGATGGTACAGCCACATGTATATCCAGGCAGTACCCATATCCAGGCAGTGCCCAAATATGGGCACTACCCATATTTCTAACATTTAAAGCATCTTAGTAGTTAAGGATGCAGAGTGAGAGCCTAAAGGACAGCTGAAATATCCTGCTTTTACAGACAATGGAGATTTGGTTTATCAAAAGGTAAGGATGATATTCCTTTTGGAAACCAGGTGACCTTCCCTACATTTCATGCCTGTCATAATCTCCTTGATCTTTAAGCTATGATAATATCTCCTCATCTGGAATATCAAGGAGATCCCATTCTGATATCACACCTCTAGGGCAATTGAGTGTTTTATGAGGAGTTACTGTAATTTGTAAAGCCCCCACCCACTGATGTTGTTCACAGTAGTTTTTCTGAGTGTTGCTTATATGATGTTTCAAAAAGACTATTATCACCAGAACATAGTTTTTTAATATTCTGAGAATTCCTACCAGTCCTTCGAAGCCCTTTTGAATAAAGAAGGATGAAAATTTCCTTATTGCTTTTTCATCTGTTTCATAGATAAGAAATACCGGTATATTTATACGTGTATGAGATATCTTTCATTTCTTATTTCTGTTATCAAATATATTGGTTTATCTGCAGTTTAGGGCTTTGTGAGGACCCTAGAAAATTTGAAGTTGAAGAATTCATGTTCAAAGGGATTTCTTTGGTTTAGCACCAGAAATCCTTGCCTACCATGGAACCACATGTGGATGCCCACTATCTAATAAGCAATAAATATGCTTGGAAGCAGGGGATGCTATACCAACAGTTTAGCAAGCCTTGGGGTCTGTCCCTGTACAATAAGGTAGAAGATTCTGAAACTTATGCTAGTGAGTCTGACCCTAACAAGAAAACTCACTAGCTGACTTATCCTGGATGGACCATCCAGGATAACAAACTTGCAGAAGCAGAGGGCAAAGTGGTGACTTCTAGGGTTTCCCTTTCCAAATGTCTATGAGTCACACTGTGGCAGGTCTTATATTTCACTGATGGTGATCTGGAAGTAGGGTAGCAAAAAAAAAGGCTCAGGAGAAGTAGAGCATACAATAAAATCAATCAGCTAATGCTTTTCATTCAGGGAGTAGGCGAGGCCATTTTAGTCCTATCTAACTTTTGGAAACTGAGTGGGCAGTTCAATCTCCACCAGTAGCCAATCAGAGATAGCTGGCCCAAGACTAACTATCACTAATTATAAGCGACATCCGATGAAGAGACAACTGTTGACATCTCATGATCTCTAACCATTAACACAATGTGTTATAGTCTGTAATAGCGCATGTTCTATGGTCAATTTTCTTGAGTTTATGATTTTCTTGAGTTCTATGGTCAATTTTCTTGAATTTATGATTTTCTTGAGTTCTATGGTCAATTTTCTTGAGTTCCTGAGTTAGTTGATCTCTAGATCAACTAACTCAGGAACCAAATGAAGAAAGCATTTAGAAAAAGTCTCTAGTCAGCAAGCAAGATTACTGGAATAAAAAATAAATAAATGAAGAATGAAAAGAACAAGTACCATTATTGGGATGTCTCCAACACTATCAAGTGGTGGATATTCAGAGAAAAATGACTAAGTGTAGAGCAGAATTATATCATGATTATTATGAGAATCAATTAGTTCAGTGGTCGATATAACATTGTTAGGGGTCGATTCGGGTTCAGGGGTCGCTAGAAAAATATAAGACATCATTGTATTGGTAATATTTAATTCGGTTAACTTGGATTACCTCCATCCTGAATGACAACTGTTACGTTTTTTGAGTGTGGTTCACAGCCATTGTTATGCATTGCCATGTGCGCAATTTTTATGTCGTTGCTCTTCCTAAAATAATTTTACTTCCCTTATGAATTTAATCTCTCTACTTTAACTACAAGACTTATAAAATTTCCCTGAATCTAATATCTGTATCACTTCTTACGTGTTCATTCTATAAGGAAAGCAAATTCTATATCTATAGCTAATTCCTAATTTTACTCACGTGCTTACCCTGACTGTTAAGGTTATTCCTTGCTAAAAGAAACGAATCGTCTGGGCCGTCTCCTCTTCAGATATTGACAAATTTATTTTTTAATGCTGTGCCAGCCAATATCTTAGAATAGAATGGGCTCTTATTCAGGGAGACTTTTCCAGACCTTTGGTGCACATAGGTGAATAAATTAAATGTCTACTGTGGCTAAGTAATTCTGGTTTGCAGTCGTAACCTCTATAACATGTTATGCCTTTCATTCAATCCCCCCCCCCCCCTCTATGGTTCAGATTAATGAGTGGCAGTTTTGGTTCATATCACAGGCAAAACTCAGGTATAAAAGAAAAAACATATTTATTGGAATCTAAAGACATAATATACACTTAGACCAATCTCACTTTCAATTAGTTCAATGACATGCTAAATCAAACCTTTTCAAATTGATTAATACTCTAATACATGAATATACACATTATACACTTCTACCAAATTTTCTACCTACTATTTTAGTCTTGCATAATAAACTAGTCACAATCATCTATAATCATTCCTAACAATTTGTCTTATGGATATCAGCCACTGCTAAACAATCACTTAAAGTTTCCAAATACTGTCCATCCATACTCGGTTAATACACTACAATGATCTTTCCCTTTTTCCGACTTGGTAATCATAAACAAAATCTGTACTTTACTATTTCTTGGGGAAGGGTCTCCAGGTCCGTCTGAACTGTCCTTCTTTGTTTGAATTCTCTTTTGATACTTCCATAAGCCTGCGTCCATGTGGTGGGTCACTATGGTCATCAGATTAAGCTATGCTCTGCACCTGACGTTTTTCCCTCGTCTATTCTCGATCTGTTTCGGACCATCGTCATTTCTACTGCCAGTTCTGGTATACATCCACGATATTATTCCGTCGGAACTTTCAGCGAAGGAGTGAAGATAGCATATGCCGACATCTCACGCTTTCGTACCGGTGGAAATTCCGACATCGAAGGGAAAGGCGCACCATCCGATATCGTGCTATCGCCAAGAAACGCCATCAGGAACTTCCGGTCCACAGGAGAAGTCGAATCATCATCCAGCAAAATAGGCGAGAAAAAGCCTTGAGAAAGCAGTACAAACCCTTTTTATTCCCCCCCCCCCTTTTAGCATCCTCTTACTAGCAGCAATAGCACCCTCTTACTTCTTTCTGCGATCTTTTCCTGCCCGCTACTTTCTTCGTCCGCAGCAACTTCGGCACGTTGCGAGATCATAGCAGCATCTTTGAGGAAACAAATGTGCGTCGCTTTCCGAGATTGCCAATGCCTCAGGCCTGCCCGTGACCTTTGGACTAATGTTTACATCTAATTTACTCATTCATTGTATACATGATGCATTTCATATAATACTAATTTATACACGAAGTTCTTTACATGGTATTACAATTCTACTAAAAGGAGGTAATTCTATTTCTATTTACAGTTAGTACTTTATTTCTTCTACTCGAGTAGAAGTTTTTTCTCTCAGCTGATTTTTCTGACTTGTTAAAACCTGAATGAATTGTTTCTTTAATAAAGTGCTTCATTCAGGATGTAACAATGCAATTAAGAGTGAATCATGGGAACAGTGACATGAATAGGACTTGTAAGATGGAGCAAGGTCATGAAAATAGTTACGGAGGCCAATCAAGTAGGCCAAAATGACGTTACCAATAAACGGATGTCGGTGGTTCCTGCCCGGCCGGCGCGTACATGGTTGAAGCTGGTTTCAGTCGTGTTAATTACATTTTAACAAAACAAAGAAATAAGCCAGATATAGAATTCCGTGGCGATTTAAGGCTGAAACTTACTAATTTTGAACTCAACATTTCTAATCTTGTCAAGAGTCACGAAGCACACCCTTCACATTGACGTTAGTAAATTGTATGCTAAGTTAATAAAAATCTTATTTTCATTATTTAAATGAAGGGGATATTAAATCCCACATTATTTCAAAATTGAATAAGAAACTCAAAGAATGGAATCAAAGAGTTTCATGCCGAATCTGGGATTTAATATCCCCTTCATTTAAATAATGTTACATCGCCGAAGTGAAGCCCATTGGCTCTTTTATTTAAGTCTTATTTTCATATATATAAGGAAGATTGTATTATTGTTATTTTGTTATCTAAATTAAATTTTATATTTTACATATTATTTATCCCTCCTATCAAATATGTATTGTTAAGAAGGACTTCAAAAACAAAAACGTATCCCTTTGACGTTAAGCCAATATAATAATATATACTATATTATACATACAATAAACACTGTAACTATAAAATAAAGAATCTAAAAACTCACTTAAGAGTGTTTTTTGCTTGTCCTATTATAATTACATAATAGTAAAATAGAGGGGGGTCGATGAAAAGTCAAGAAACTCTCGAAGGGGTCGATGGTCAAAGAAGTTTGGCGACCCCTGAATTAGTTAGTCATAACATGACTTATGTATCTGTAATTTTATTTGTATGCAATGTATCTGTATTTATGCAATTTGAAAAGGGGAGAAAATTTATCCAAAGTTTCTAATTTCTAACAGGAAACAATAGGTCAGCAAAATAGCAGGAGTTGGCAGAAATCTGATGCAATAAGCAAAACAAAGATAAAAAAGAAAATTGTGAGAACAAATATATGAAGTTTTTTTAAAAAAACTAGGAAGGAAGTTAGAAAATATGTGGAAGGCCCTGTAGTAACAAGTCATAGAAGTGGTAATTTTTCAAGGTTGAATATTTCAGTATTATGGTGTATTTGTGTGAAACAGAGTGAAACTCAAACCGAATGGAGATAAATAGTCAGACGATGAGCTTCCCAACAGTGTATCGCAGTTGATGAACATGGGTAAATATGGTGACCTTAGCAACTTTGATTGTGAACATATTATTGTCACAAGAAGACAAAAGGGTCATTCTAGTGCCCAAGTGGTAAGAACCCTAGGATTCTCGGGGCCAACAGTATCAAGGGTTTACCATGAGTATACCATCATTAGCCATACCAGAGCCCAGTAAGCAAGTGTGGCCGACCATACACCATTGATGACTCTGGTTGATGTAAACTGTCCTGAATTATACAGCCCAACCATAGGGCAACGGTGGCACAAATCACAATGTCTGAGGCACAAGCAGCATAAGTGAGCAAACAGTATGGAATACCCTACATACCATGGGCTACGGGAACTTATACCTGATTCGTGTACCATTGTTGAAAGCTCATCATCAGGCACTGCACCTCTGCAGAGTGGACCAGAGTAGTGTGATCTGATGAATCCTGTTACCAGTTGTGCTGAACTGATGAGAGGGTGTGGTGCTGACAGCATGAGAGCATGGCTCTGTTGTGCCAGGTCGGCTCTGTTCAAGGAGGTGGTGGCGGCGGCTGTGTGATGGTTTGGGGAGCCTACTCATGTGACACATTAGGTCCCTTAGTGTGTCTGGAGAGGGGGTCCTTAAATATTGCGTGCTACCAGAATGTGCTGGCTGATCACCTACCCACTTTCATGGCCTTTGCGTATCCTGCAGCCGATGGCCTGTTTCAGCAGGACAATGTGCTGCCCCACCAGGCTGCAACCACCAAGGCATGGTCCAAGAAACACTCATCTGAGTTTGGGACATTCAGTGGTCCCCAAGGTCCCCAGATTTAAATCCGATCAAATCTATCTGTGACAACATAGAGTGAGACGATTCAGATCCATGTATCCAAGACTGATGCCTAAGGTGCAGTTGTGGATAATGCTGCAACAGGCATGAGTGGAATTAACTCCAACAACCTTCAGGCATCTGGTGAAGTCAATGACTCAGAGAGTAGAGACTGTTATTCGCACTAGAGGAAAACCGATATGCTATTAGGCAGGTATCTTTAATGTTTTGTCCATTGAGTATAGATATGTATAAAAAAATATAAAATAATTCTTAAAAATAAATAATAAGATGACAGAATGAATAAGAAGAAAAATACATTGAATGAATATGCACAAGTCAACCTATACGTGGGTGGTGAATTCCATAGTTGTACATGTATCAAATAATGATTAGTCACTTTAGAGTTTTCTTACTGTTCACCCCCCCCCCAAAAAAACACCAACTAATTTCCATGCCTCAGCAGTGATTTAGTTGGTCTGAGATGATGGGTGTAGGGCTTGTTGATTTTCCTCTAGGTGTTCTGTTATATGTATATCCTGGTATAAATATAGGTAGTTCATGAAGGTCATACCATTGCCATTGATATCAAAATGTTTTGAGACTAGCTGTTTATGAGAAATTGCTTTATCTATGTTTACACACTATCACCTTCAAAATTGTCCCCTTGCACAGCAATAGAGCGATCCCAGCGTTGCTGCCACTTCTGGAATGTGTCCTGGAAGTCTTCTTTTCGAAGCGTGTCAAGCACCTTCTGCGATTTGCACTGGATCTCTGCAATGGTGTCAAAACGGCGATCTTTGAGCTGGATCTTCACCTTCAGGAAGAGGGCGAAGTCTGCAAAGCCAAATCTGGCGAGTAGGGTGGGTGCAGAATCGAGATCATGTTGTTTCCAGCGAGAAACTCACGTGTGAGGAGAGCTCAGTGACAGGGTGCATTGTCGTCGTGGAGCATCCAATTTTTCATGTGCCACAGATCCGGTCGCTTTCGCCGAATGTCCTCCCTCAGACACCTTAAAACCTGGCAGCAGATCTCGCTATTGATGGTCTGATGAATTCTCAATGCACAATGCCGCGAATGCCGACATGCTTGGTCGAGCTGCGGACCAGCCTCGCCTTTTTCAGTCATGGAGATGATGGGCTCTTCCACTGTGAAGACTGTTGCTTCGTCTCAGGGTCGTACCCATACACCCAAGTTTCGTCAACAGTAATGATCCTCGACATGAAGAATGGGTCATCCACGGCACGTTGACGGAGTTCTTGGCAGACTTTGACGTGGTGTTCCTTCTGCTCCTGGGTCAGCAGCCTGGGGACGAACTTGGCAGCAACACGGCGTATGTTAAAATCACACGTGAGGTTTGCCTGGACTGTTCCACATGACACACTGACAATGGCAGCAATGTTGTGGAGTGTTCTCCAACGATCCTCATGCACAAGTTGCGAAATGGTTTCGACATTTTCGGGAGTTGAGCTCGTTGAAGTTCTTCCTGATCTCTCGCCGTCTTCCAGTGATGTTCTTCTGCTCTTGAAAAGCGCGTGCAACTCAAAACACCTCGAACGACTCATTGCAGCATCGCCGTAAACTTGCCAAAACAATTCAAACGTCTCTGTGGCAGATTTGCCCAGTTTCACGCAGAATTTCGCGTTCACTCTTTGTTCCAACTTGCTGTCCATGATGAAATCGCAGGCTGGTAACGCACATGGTCAGAATAGCACCAGTTGCACAGCTCCTGATGTACACAGGACGATGTCTTTTGCCACACTGACTTATGAAGATCAATGCTCCCCGTGACTGTGTATGCAGCCTTGTGCTGCCATCTGTTGACGTGTTACAAAACTAGTCTTGAAACATTTTGATACCACCTCTTAAATACGAGGATAGTCTGAAAAGCTCTCAGCCTCAACCATAGATGGCAACACTATTGGCAAGATTTTTTTTTCTAAGTTGGTACATCTGTCATAAGTATCCATTTGCAATTGCAAGTCATTCCATCAAGTAGCTTGTTTTATACAGCTGTCTGGAGAAAACATGTTATCTGTATCCCTTGAAATGGATAAAATTGAGTATAGTGAGGTTATAAAATTCTTTGTAAAAGAAAGTTTAATAGCAAAAGAAATTCATTCGAAGTTCGTAATTTATGGACACTCTTCTGCTTCGCTTTTGACAATTAAGAAATGGGCTGCCGAGTTTAAACATGGCCGTACCAGCCTAGTTGTCCACATGGGGGACAACTATGCTACGAGATTATGTTGAAAAAGTAAGTAATTGATCAATGATTTCTGGTGTTAAAAAAACAACACCAGAAATCATTGATCAAGTGCATGATATGGTATTGGATGACCGGCTAGTCCAAGTGAGTGAAACTGTTGTGACTACAGGCATTTCAAAGAACATGTAGGATATATTTTGCGTGAAGAATTGTAAATGAAAAAGCTTTGCACAAGATGGGTGCCAAGCTTGCTCACAGCAGATCAAAAAACGCACTCGCATTGAAATCTTTGAACAGTGCTTGGAGGGTTTTAACAAGAATAAAACTGATTTTGTGCATCGATTTATTACAATGGATGAAACTTGGATTCACCATTACACACCAGAATCCAAACAGCTGTCAAAACAGTGAACAGAAGCCGGTTGTTCAGAGCCAAAGAAGACAAATTCTTGTTGATAGGCTTAGACGTTGGTAACATGACTATTAAATTATTTCAGTAAATTGCAACATATACTAAATATTAATCAATGCTTCCTATATTTTGGCAATGTTACATTGACATCTTCATGGGAACATAAAACTATGAGAAGTGCATGCAGGCACTAACAACGAGCAAACGAGGCTGAAGAGAGTAACTATCGTTGTTCCTCGAGTCCTAAAGTGCCTCCTAGTGTGCTAAATTGGGTTGTCTTGGCTGTTGGGCTAATGTTCTCATGATACAAGCTCAACAAATTTCAGTGCATGAGACTGTTCCAAATTTGGGAAGCTTGTATCATGAGAACATCAGCCCAACAGCCAAGACAACCCAATTTAGCCTGCTAGGGCATACCTTTAGGATTCTAGGAACAACGATAGTTACTCTCTTCAGCCTCATTTGCTTGTTGTTAGTGCCTGCATGCACTTATCATAGTTTTTTTTTATGTTCCCATGAAGATGGCAATGTAATGTTGCTGAAATATAGGAAGTATTGATTAAAGTTTTCTTTTTCATATTTAGTATACCTTGCAATTTCCTGAAATAATTTAATAGTCAAAGAAGACAAAGTTGGTTCCATCAGCAGGAAAGGTCATGGCATTGGTGTTTTGGGATGCTAAAGGCATTTTGTTTATTAATTATCTTGAAAAGGATAAAACAATAACCGGGGAAAGTTATTCGATCTTTTAACTAGACTAGACGAAAAATTCGTGAGAAAAAACCCGGTTTGCAGAAGAAAAAATATCATCTTTCATCAAGACAATGAACCTGCCCACAAAGATGTTTTAGCAATGGGAAAATTAAGGGATCTGCACCATGAATTGTTGGAACATTAACCCTATTCACCAGATTTGGCTCCCTCTGACTTCTATCTCTTCCCAAAACTAAAACTCTTCCTCACTGGGCAAAGTTTTTCTTTGAATCAAGAGATGATTGCAGCTGTAGAAGGTATTTTGCAGATCTTACTGAGAACGACTACAGGGACAGGATAGTGGCACTGGAGCATCGCTGGAATAAATGTATTAGTCTTAAGGGAGATTACGTTAAAAAATAATAATTTTGAAATTATTAAATTTGTTTTTTCATTGTTAGGACAAGAGCTTTTCAGACCACCCTCGTAAGATCAGTGATTGTAGTGCAACAATCCACAGAGTTCAGTCATAAGTTGCATTCACGATTACTTGAGCAGGGCTCCATATCAATTTACTGAATGAAAATAAATTGAAATGTGATGAATTAAGGAGAACTCTGAATTCCTGATATTTCCCTCTGATGAAAGATAAATTTATACAAGCATGTGTGTGTATGTGAAAATCTTAAGTGGATAAAACTAGTCAAGAAAACAGTAAATAGTTAGCATGATCAGATATCACTATATGACAGATTACAGACATCAATAACAGAACCATATAAAAATGAAAACATCTAAAAACTGAACATTATTACTATTTAAGAATGTATATAGGGAGATTTATAAAACATGACCACTTAAAACAGAATAAAGATTAGCAATACAGGTATTTGAAACAAAAAAAAAAAAAAAAACAGCAGGAAAATGGCCCAAAAGAGGACTAAGATACAGTTGTGTTGATACAGTATTTCTTCTTTAGATCAGAATGCAAGAACTGATAAAATTAGACATGTCAAGTAAAACTGGTTTCAAAAAATGTTATTCATTTTCTCTGCCACAGTATGATGTTCATGAAAAGCAAAGGAATAAAAAAAAAAAAAAACATATGAACAAATGACTAATTAAGATATCATTAATATTAAATAAAAATTAAAATTCACAGTGTTAAAAAGAGCAGTCCCAAGGCGAGGACAAAGAAACTAAGAACATTCTGAGAAGAACGTTCTTCTCTTAATAGAATTCTGATGACAAAGAAACTAAGAACATTCTGAGAAGAACGTTCTTCTCTTAATAGAATTCTGATGACAAAGAAACTAAGAACACTGCTATCAAAAGTTCTTCAAATAGACAAATCATTCCAGCTTATCAGATAAGTTCTGTTAACACGGATCATCAATTCAAAGCCATCAATTTCAGCTGGTAAAGTCAATAATTGTTTCAATTTTATTTCATCATTATCATCAAATTACTGAAATGTATTCTCAGAGGTACATAGGATATTCTAATAGTACTATCAGAATATCCTGTGCACCCCTGATTGATGGAATGTGAGAAAATGCTTACCACATTCTTTCTTGGTGGCAAGAAAGAATGTGGTAAGTTTGATAGTAAGAATGAAATTATGGAAAATGAAGAACCAGCCAGATGATACGAGCAAGATAGCATGTTTATGTGAAGTTCTCCAGAGAACAAAATGCGAGATTGAATAGTTGGAGAAATGGTTGGCTTGTGGTATGATACACAAGCAAAAGGGTGAGAGATGCAAGGAAAGAGAGAAAGCAGAGTATGAAAGAGAAGAGGAGAATAAAGATCAAATTTTGTATAAATTCCATTATAAAAGGAGTGCATGATGAGAGTAATGAAATTGTGTTACCCTGGAGACAAGATAAAGAATGTTAGCATCACTAAAAGCCGCATTCTTTTAGAAATGCTGAAAGGATGCAGAGAAGGAAGGTGGAAGAAATGATTATCTTGACTAAAGTGAATGATCTAGCAGGTGTGAAACGTAGTATGCAAGAAGATATGAAGGATGGCTTATACAAGAATGAGAAGGTAAAACTTGTGAGATTGGTGCACAACATGATAAAGATGAGTGAGACAAATACCTATGATTGTGAAAGAGTCAGTGCACAGGTTGTGCAGAAGGAATGGTGTGGATGGATGTGCAAAGTGAATTTGATGGAAGGGAGGACTTATATAATGCTGATGGTGTCTTGAGAAAGTATTGTTCAGTGAGAGTTTGGAAGTGCACAGTCAAGGGAAACTAGAATATTTAGGATGGAGGCAAGAGAGCGAGCCCATTCAACTTTGAAGTGAATAAGTGGAAGACTAACCACGAGACTGATTATAGTTCCCCAGATTCTTAACTTTAATGAGATAATCAACACTAGATGTAAGGGAGGGTTGTGGGATGAAGGGAGTATTGCATTTTATGTATACTAATACCAAAAATATTTGGAATAAGGGAGAGACATCTATTCAATTTGGCCAAAGATTACAGATAATAGTGAGACTTTGTTGACTGAGGATGATGTAGTTATAGGGATAGAATGCATCGGATATAGTATTTTCAGAAGACAGAGGGAACATATTGAGGGGAAGGATTTAGCTAATGTAAGCAGAACTAAAGCCAACAAAGGAGTAGAAGTACATCAGGAGAATAGGGATGCAGAGGGCAGTTCACTTGGGGCTATTTGGTAAACCTGAAATAGAAGCCAACAAGATGAAGTATATAATTGGTTGCTGCAATAGATCGGAGAATGTAGATAGCATGCAATGGCAAATTAGCATAATGACTGCAGGGGAGAATAATTATACAGTTACTAAGTGCTCTGATGCTGGATTTGGTCACAGCATCCAAGATTTTTGGTTCAATCTCATCTATTGCAGTTGCTTTTCATTTCAGGTTTTTGATGGCTTTTTTCTTCCTCAAGACCTCAAAAGCTGCATTCTCCTTTTCTCTTTGAACTATTTTCTACCACTATTCAGCATCTAGTTTCAACCAACAAGCTATAAGTTCAAATCCCACTATGAGCATAGATGTTTGTGATGGTCTTTAGATGTAGATGAATTTCACTGCCTGGTGTGAGACCACCACCCTGCCTACTGGATGTAGCTTGAAAAAGTTCCATGTTTGATCTCTAGAGCAGGGGGTTTCTGGACTATGTATCTTTTAGTGAAGGGGAACTTCATAAGAGAAAAAAAATATCAAAATAATTACTCCAAACCTCTAGAATATATTTATTTTCAGTTTTCATGTCACCTTTATCATCCAATTACTTTTACAGTATTTCTTCCCATATTTCGAAGCTTCTTCTATACCCTCCCAAACATTTTGCAACCTTCCTGATTTATCTTCTTATTCTTATCTGCTTTTACACATTGCTTTTGTTTCTTATATTTTTCTTTGTATTCTCTCAGTGCACATGCTGATTTATTTGTTATGAACTTTCGATATGCTTTTTTATTTTCCATTACTCTCTAACTCCATAAAGTTCTCATTTGTCTATCCTTACAGCTTCATCACCACATGCTTTCCTGGCTGAATCAATCAGTTTTCCTCAGGGTCCGTGAATGAATCTCCAATGTCTGATTTTTGTTTTCAACTCTTACATTTTTTTAGTTTATAGTATTATTTGTATATATGAGTATATAGTTCACTTTGAAAACTGATTTGTATTGAAAAACTTTTGCACATATTTTTCTCATCAAAGATTTTCTGCCAGGAATGGCAGGAGAAAGAACCGAAGGAAGACCAAGATCTAGGTGGAATGATACAGTAAAAAGTGTCCTTAGAAGACAGAAATGCCAGATCTGATAATACTGTAGTCTTGTAAGATGATTTGGAGGAAAATTATTGATAGGAATGTAGTAATAATTAACTTTTTCATGTAGTACTAACATAATATCCTGGATGCTCCCTGAGGGTACATGGTAGGAATTTGATGAAGATGATTTTCTTTTCAATATGATATTCAATATCATGCTGCTCATAACTAAATGGTGAACAATTCAGGTTTAAAATCTCTTTTATCCTAAATTCTTATATCCTGAACTGCTATTAACAGTAACATAGTTATTGAGACTTTTCTTATTTCTTGTGTCTTCTCTCCATTTCTGCACACCTTTATTCAGGAAGATGGTATTAGTAACAACTAGTCTAGTCCACTTCCTGAACAGAAATCCAGTGGGTGCTTACCATTATTATTAGCTGTACTCTTTTCTACTCTACTGTTAAATTCTTCAACAAGGACTAAGTTTAATTTCGACATACAGTAAATTTTTTTTTTATTACAATGAACAGAAATGCAGTTATTTCGTGTCATAATATATCAAAAATAATCATTTATTTTTAAAATTTATATAATTATTTATTTACAAATGTGACTATTCTGCAAAATGAGGAAATTTGCAACTAGCCTTAACACATACCTATTTAGAAAAACATTCCATCTGTTTAATAACTAACCTGATTAGAAATCCTGTATACAACATGTGAAAATAATAATGAAAGAAATAAAAACTGAAGTACCTGAACAATTCTGCTCAAGTGACAGTCTGCAGCTAATTCCAGGCCCTGTTTCTCAGCCCAAGCTTCAACTCTCCCTAATCTTCTCTTCAAACGAATTCCCCACAGCCGAGTACAAAGATTTGGACGAGAATCACAGACTACTTTATTAAACAGCCACATGTTGATATAGTGGAATAACTGAGAGAACATCTGGATAGTCAAGGCAGCATTTACTCTGCAGCGTCGCAATAAAGACATTGCACTGGACAGCACAGATAACACATCAGCTATAAAAAAAATAGTTCATTTTTAAGAAATGATTCACAAATTATGGTGATTCATAAGAATTATGTTTAAGCAGAATTATTTCTACAGACTTGGAAGATATTAATCCAAACTAAGGTTTATGACCAGAAAAAATTAAAATGCTGTTTTAATATAAGGTAAGGTATGCCAGATATGATATTTATGTTGAGGTATAATAACTTCACATTACTCTGCTTAATATTTTTGGAAAAGCTATTTATTTTAAAATTTTTTATACATTCATTGCATAAAAAATGTTAAACTTATTGCAAGTCTGGTGGTAAGGCTTATTGAAAACAGACTAATATTAACTAAAATAAATTTAATTAACACTTCCAATATTTCAGCAAAGTCAAATTGCCATTATCAGGGAACAAAATATAGTAAGACACATGCATGTGGGCACTACACTAATGAAGATTAAGCATGTCAACTGAGCATAGGCCTAAAGTCCTAAATAGTTGTAAACTATCCTAAGGCCAAAAAATAGGACAGCCAACATCAGTATTGCTGAACATAAGGACTATCCATTTCTATCACTACAGCCAATCAAGGACTGGCTGACCATGCTTTGGACACCTGCCATTGAAAATATGCTGGAGGAAAGACACTTGGCTGGTCAAGCCAAGGTTAACTCAGAAATTTTTCTGCTATATGGCAAGCAAGAGAAAGAATAATTATGGCAGGTTAGCTGCAATGGATATAGTGGAATTATTGAATGAGCCCTTTATCAGCATATACATACTTGTGTGAATGATCCAGTGCAATACATAGAAGGGAGGCAAGTATTAGGAGAATTGTAGCTGAATGAATCAGAGGTGTATTAAGTGTTGGTTGGGTTAGATGTTAATAAGGATGTGGGAATGGATGACATATCACCACATATTCTTAAGGAATGTGCACCACATTTATTTTAATTAATATAGTTTCAGTTATGTTGTTAAACTTATTGTTAAAAATTGTTCAACAAATATTAAACCATATAATTTGGACAAAATATCTAGCACTTGTTGAACTAACATTTCACAGAGTATGAGCATTCTTCCTTTGTAGTTCTTACATGTAAAAGAAGTTTTAGTGTGGTCTTTTTAAATTAAATTAGACATACCATTAGGTCAAGTATTAGCCATCCCATTACAAGTTCAGCATACATACATTCAGGTGTCTATTATGCATCTTCCATGCAGGGAATCAAGAACTCATCAAGGGAAGTCTCTTCTAAGGCACACAATGCCTAAATACCTATCATAACTTTCTATGATAGGTATTTAGGAAACATTTAAAAAAGCATTCTGATATGCTAGTTGCTATTCCACACAACTGTAATATGCCATTGAAAAGGATCTGGCCTTCATTTGCTTCCTAACTTCATCCTTACTCAATCTGGGGATGACACCAAGTTATCCTCACCTGCTATGAGTTGTAAAACTCTCACCTGTGTCTGTACTTTAAGATCTCCTTACTAATGTATATGTTTCTATTTTATCTTCCCTCTTCCACCTACTGCTCAAACTTTGAAGACCACATTCTCTCAATCTGTCCTCATATGCACAATTCTATAGGCCGGACATCATGGTTCATAGTATTAGGTAAACTGCCTCCTCTGAACTCAGGAGACCACATCTGAACACAGTCAAGATATGGTCTTATTAAGCCTTGTAATATACTTTCTGGAATAGGGGTACTGCCTTATCCTCGTATTATGGTTAGGAAATCCAAGGATACTTGGAAGACCATGGGTGCTTAAGTGCCTGTTAGAGCCACTGATGAAAAAATATACTTTCTAGGAGAATAACCTTCTTATTTCCACAAGTCAGTTTCTTTTTAACATTGAAGTTATGCAATAAGATGACTTAACCACCTTAGTAATGTTGCTCCAAAAATTTAACTTTGTCCACCATAATCCAAAGTCTATAGTTTCACTGACAACTTGCAGCAAATTTCTATTAATACAACATGCTGCATGCAATGACTCCAATCCAAAATGCATACTATTGCACTTAGCAGCAATGAAAATTAGATTTATCATCATCAGCCCACAGAAACAGCCAGTTCAGATTAGCCTGCAAGGATTATCAGATGTGTCTCTTATCATCCTTCCTAACTTTGCATCATTGGCAAATAATTGCATATTATAATATCCAGACTAACCAACAAATGGCTGAAGTAAAGAACCATATGGTAACCTACTAGTTATCCACCATTCAGATTTAGCACCTCCATCCATTACTCTCTGATACCTGTCAGCCAGCGCCATTCTATCGACGTCATAAGCCTATTTTGTATACCAATTCCTACAAGCTTGCATAAAAACCTACAGTGTAGAATCCTATCAAATGTCTTGGAAAAATCCAAAAGGCATCAGATTTCCCTTATTTAATTCTGCCACTATTATAAAATGCGTGTAAATAATTAAAGCAAGACCTATCATTAACAAACTGATATTGTCAGCTACAGAGGTTCGAGCTGCTAACTACACATTTCTGGACAAAGATATTTAGTCTCTCTCTCTCTCTCTCCCTCCTCCCAACACCTTAATGACTACTGCAGAGATGCAGTAGTCATTGAGGTGTTTATGGCCATTTATAATTACTTGCTTCGGTCATGGTTCTACCTATATAAAATGAAATTATCTCCCTACCCCATTCCACTTATGAGGAATTATGCTCAGGTTGAGACTAAAGCTGAATAATCAACTCAGAGATAATGCTAATTTTCTTGCATATTCCTTCAGCATCCATTTTAAAATTCCATCCAATCCCTCTGTTTTGTTCAAATCAAGCCCTTGGGATAGCCTTGATACCTCCAACTTGTTCATTTCTATCCTTTCATCCAGTTCCACCTCAGCATGCAGATAACTGATGGGTCTACCTCAAATGTTACCATTACTAAAGTGATCACTTAACAACTTTGCTATTTCTAAAGCATGAGACATTTTCCTGCCTTCTGCTTTCAATTTATCATAATCAGTGCATTATACTCCCCATGATTTGCCAACTCCAAAGTTAAAACTACATGATCACTCACTCTCCAATAGAGACAAAACAGCAATATACAGATTCTCATATGCTATCTCTCGAACACATCTTGTTATGAGTCCCCTTCATCAAGAACTGCTTAAGGTAATTTATCCTTAAGCAATTCTACAAATTCTCTTTCTCTTGTCTTGTATGCTTTTCCTCCCTCCACTCTAAATTCCATTAACAGTAATGAGATCCATAACAACAATCCTACTTGTATTAAGGTTGATCTGCCAATACATTCATCACAGATGAGTTTAGCCAGTAGCAACATCCAACCCATTTATTTTTGTTCTGTTAAGCTCTACATCATGCTAAACAGCCTCAAACTCTTTGCCTGTGTTACTGTTCATAACATCACCATTCGGTATCTGTGCTCTGGTTAGATTTAATCCCTCTACAGTTATCAGCAAAACTTACAATCTTCACCTTCTCACTCTTCAGTTTTGCCTCTTCTAACAACTCCTTTACATCCTCTCTCATAGAATACTTCTATTACCATAGAGTACCAATCAAGACAATCATTTCCTTTAAATTACCTTTTTGCATCTGGATGGCATTGCTAATATCATGAATTTTTGCACCAGGGGAAAACACGATTTTGACACACTTTCATCAGGTACTCTTCTCATCATTGAGTCAGCATACACAATTTTCTCCTTAGCTTGTTTGTTTGGTTGGTCTTTATTATTCCTTTGGACCACCTGCTTCTTTCTCTTTTCAGCCCTGCTAATCTCTTGCCACTTCTGCAATTTTTCAATTTTGCACTTTGTCCTGTGAAGGATAACATTTAAGCACACCATTTCTTTATTAATGTCCATTTCATTCTCCTCTATTTCCATGGCTACAAATTTGACATTAATAACATCATTTTCCCATCTTACTGTCGGTATTTCCTGCATTCTCGTCACCTAACAGACTAACTTTTGAAACACTTAATACATTCGCTCTCTCTCTCTCTCTCTCTCCAGTTTCAATTTCCTTCCACATATTCTTTAATTTTCTCAACGAATACATTTCACACACACACTGCACTGAATAAAATCCTGCAAATTCAAATTGCCAGACAAAGTGGTCTTTGCTGTTTGACGCATTGGTGCCATACCGACAATATCATAAAATATCAAAATAGAAATATTATAAAGACACTAAATACTCTAAAAACATGAAAATCTACACTAATACACTAATTTTCTAATGAAAAAACACAATAAAACAGATAAAAATCACCAATTTTAGAGGAGCAATTTTATTTTGGACTGTTTTAGCACACTTGCTGAAAAACCAAGGCTTGAACAGTCTGGGGATATTGTGTGGGATGGGGAATTTAGACCCTCATTTGAGCAAGGACAGTTTTGATTACTTGGCTAGAGAATGTATTTGAATCAAGGGGAAAAGAAACAGCAACATCAAACCATGGATAAAAGATTGTGTTTTCACAGTTTGACCTTCACCTAGCCAACCTAAGATTGGCTAGGAGAAGGTCAAACTGTGAAAAGGATGCTTAGACATTTATGGTTGGTGCTAAAAAGAGCCAACATTTGTAAGCTCTTTAAAGAAAAGAGCTTACAAATGTTGGCTCTCCTCTTTTCAACACCAACCATAAACATCTAAAAATACAGTATATTTGGAGCATACTTAGTTAAGAAAATGTTCAGGCTATAGAAGACAATGAGAATTATCTGGTATTCTAGTTGGTACATGACTGGTTTGTGTTAGATCATTATTATAAGCAAATAACCTGGCTTCCCCTTCAGCTGGATCTATGAAGTTAGAGGAGAGATGATATTTTGAATTATGAACAATGACATGACCAAGGAAGATAATCTCAATGTTTAGGCAGACAGATTGTAGGTAATCAACCTGTGATGATAAATAATCAAAGAGATCTGCATGATCAGTGGAATTAGGAGAGGGCAAAGGCAGATGAAAGCAACAAAGGGAGCCAAGGAAATCTCGAGTCAGAGCAGATCAAACACAGAAGAGATAGAATCTCTCCCCCACCATGATTTTCCAGTTCTCCCTTTAACCAATCCATCATCGCATGGCAAATCTTGGTAGATCATTCCTCCACTATATCTGACAATCTTTGCTCCTCTTTCCTTCTCTTTGTATCTGATCAGTGCTTTTGTCCATCTGCCCATTTGTCCATCTCAGCATGGTTTTGTGAAGGATAGATCATGCCTCAGTAACTTGCTCATGTTTTATAACAGTGACGGCTGAACTGGATAAGGGAAATGGATTTACAGTGATTCTACTGGACCTTGCTAAGGCCTTTGACAGGATACCACATGGAATTCTAATCAGTAAACTGCAGCATATGGGGATGGATATAGGGTTGGTGAGATGGATAGGAGGGTGGTTGATGGAGAGATATCAGAGTGGTTTATTCAGGAGTAGAGTCCAAAAGATGGCCTGTGACTAGTGGTGTGCCGCAGGGTTCTGTTCTTGGACCACTACTGTTCAATTTGTTCATTAACGATATAGGAAAGCATCTGAGAGGAACTGTTCATTTGTTTGCTGATGATGATGCAAAGTTGGGTAGAGCAATAGTGCAATAAAAATCATCTTGCAATAAAATTTTGCAAGATGATTTGGATAGTTTGGAGGACTGGGCTAAGGAGAATGGATGTCAATTTAATGTGGCAAAATGTAAGGTTATGCTTTTTGAGATGAAAAGATTAGCAGCAGTATATCACATTGGTGGAACTGTACTCCAGGAGATTGACAAGGTGATTTGGGAGTGTTGGTGGATAGGGAGTTGAAGGTTAGGGGGCACATCGCAAAAGTGGCTAAATCAGCTCATCAAATCATTTGGTTGCTGAAAAATACTTTAACAAGCAGAGACAAACAGATTATTGTTCCTCTGTATCGAACCTTGATAAGATCCCATCTAGACTACTGTGCCCAGATATGGGCACCAGGGTTTCTTCTGGATGGAGAGAAGGTAGAGAGGATCAAGAAACGAGTGACCAAGATGATAGCAGGTCTATGGAATGAACCTTATGAGAACAGGTTGAAGATTTGTGGGTTGCAGAAATTGGTGGATAGGCAGAAAAGGGTGATATGATTGAGACTAGGACTGGTGGTGGGAGGACTAGGGGCCATACATGGAAGCTGGGCAAGAGTGTGGTTAGCACGGGTGTTAGAGCTAGGTTTTTTACTTGGAGAGTGGTGAATGCTTGGAATAAGCTGCCAGATCTGTTATGGGTGCCATGACTGTAAATGAGTTCAAGGCGAAGTATGATAGATACTGTGTGAATGTCGAATAGTTGTTCTTGACATGATGTTAGGGCCTCCCTCGATGAGTCTATGGAATCCTTGAAGTTGCCCGTAATAATAATAATAATCTGTCATCTGTAAATCACTAATATGGCTAGCCCATCTCCATTTACATGACTTATAATACTTCACAATATCCTCTACCCCAATCATATCTCTAATTCTATTCTTTTTGCTATGCGGAACATTCTTCTCTCCAAAACTTTTTTATCATATGCAATCTGTCTTCCTGTTTCTTAGTCATCTCATGTCTCACTTCCATTGGTAAACAATGAAACATAGCACATATTAAATAGCTTTCTTTTCAAACATACAAGCAAATCTCCTAACAGATAATCATTATACAGCCAAAATGCTTTGTTTCCTTGTGTGATTGTTCTGTTAATTTATCTATCTTGTTTTTTCTTAAAACTGTCTGAGATATATATATAGTCATCTATAATTTCAACAGGATTACCTACTAATTTTACTTCAATTTTTAGTATTATTATGCAAGACCTCCAAGGAGTCAAGGTTTCGTTGAGGGAGGCTGTAGTTCATCACACCGGTTGTTATACTTTCTCTTAATTTCATTCATATTGGATGCACTGACTACTGCTCTGTGAGAGGAACAACTAGCTCTCACCCCCTTTTTAATCACACACAACTTCCATAGATGCCCACTTGTCCTCTCCCACACCTTCCATATAGTGAAAATTTTCATCAGTTGATAACTTAACATCCTTTCAGAAGTTTATAGACCACTATCATATCACTTCTCTTTCTCCTGATGACCAGTATTTGTAGTCCACATACTCTCGATCTGTCCTCATAATCTACATTCCATAATCCCAATATCATCACTTGTTTTTCTTTGTGCCTTTTCCACAGCTTCTTTATCCTCTTTGAAAACGTGAGACCAAATCTGTACACAATAGTCCAGGTGTGGTCATATCGAGTCCTTGTAAAGAGGCAAAATGACTCCCATATCCTTATATGTCAATGTTAATTTCAACATCGCAATTATTCTCTAAGTTGTATTTGCCATTTTTGCAATGTGACATCTGCACTTCAGTTTCATATCCACCATATCTTCAAGTTCCTTACTGATTCATCAGTTTCTTGCAACATAATTCCACCAATATAATATGTCATCTCATTACACTAAAATGCATAACTATACGCTTACTAACAATGAATTAACATCTATATCATTTAATCAATGTTCCAGCTTATTCAAATCATTCTGCAAGCACTGTATATTAGTAGCATCTTTGATTGCTACAACCTATCTTTTCATCATCAGCAAATGAACATCTCCATTCTTGTAGATAAACTTATACGTTGGTGATACATAACTGTCAGATTTTTAAGGAAAGACAACGTATACTATAATATTAATTAAAAAAATCTTTCAGTAATGTTACATTGCCATCTTCAGGGAACATAAAAATAATGATGTGCATGCAGGCAATAACTAAACAAACATGGCTGAAGACAACAACTGAAGTCGGTCCTAGAGTCCTAAAAGGTGCCACCTAGTGGGCTAAATTGGGTAACAGTCTTGGCTGTTGGGCTGATGCAAGACTGCCCCAAATATGGGAAGCTTGCATTCTTAGAACATCAGCCCAAGAGCCAAGACTACTACCCAATTTAGCCCACTAGGTGGCACCTTTTAGGACTCTAGGACCAACTTCAGTTGTCTTCAGCCATATTTGTTTAGTGTTAGTGCCTGCATGCACATCATTATTTTTATGTTCCCTGAAGATGGTAATGTAACATTACCAAAATATAGGAAGTATTAATTTTTTTAAATTATTATAGTATACATAGTCTTTCCTAAAAATCTGACACTTAATATTTCAATCCCAATTTCTCCAGTTTATGCAACAGCCTTTCTGTTGTATCCTATGAAATGCATTAGCTAAGTCGAACAGTATCACAATGTATTCATTTACTTTATTCTACTCCTGTAACATTATTATAAAGTTGAAATTGGTGTCGAGGCTATCAGGTGAAAAGACATGCTGTTGGAGAGCTCCTGAAAGATTTGTAAATTTTGTTGATTTATTAAGTGCTTTCTTAGATTTAATTGTGTATTTTTAGTTTATTGTTGTAGTTTTTAGTGTAATTATTGCACTATAGCATTTTATAATATAATTGCAGAAATATTATTAGTTTTTACTACTCTCAAAACTTGTAGTAACAAGGCAGTGTCTAAGGCTGAAGTTACTGCTACTGAGGAGAGCATTTGTCCTGATGAACAAAAGTACTACTGCAGTGATGATGATGATGATAATTTATGAGGATAAGTTGACATTGGAAATATCTCGATTAAAAGAAATTATTAAAAAATCTACCAGGGAATTGGAAAAGGTGCAAAAATGTTTGACTAAACTTAGGATAAGAAGGATCAGAACAAGAACAGGCAGGAAAGTACTGAGGTTGGTATCAAAATATTAATAACGAGATAAGTCAATTTAAAATCTAAGAAAAAAGAAGTCATATGGTATGGTGACTCAATTTTAATTTTTGCACTTGCCAAGGGAGTCACTACTTCTAGTTTCCCGGCAGCAAAAATTAAAAATATGACAAACACAACTGAAAACTAAAAAAGAAAAGTAAAAGAGATGGTAGTTCTGGTAGGTACAAATAATTTAAGTAATGACAAATATAGTATGAGAGAAGATATGAAAGGTCTGTTGGAAGAAGTGAGAAAGAAATGTGAGAGAGTAAAAATTGTAGGATTGCTACCCAGATATGACAGTACTGAGTTAAGAAGGAGGGCAATGATAACAAATGATTTCATGTACAGGCTGTGTAGAAGATATGGATACCAGTTTTTAGATGTGTGTGGGGGTGTGTTTGATGGCAGAAAAGACTTGTATAAGGATGGCCTGCACTTGAATTCATTTGGCATCAGAAGCCTGGAGAAATTACTTCTTGGTATGAGACCCAATGCAGAGAGTCAGGGAAACTAGATCAAGGGAGAAATGAGAAAAATGTGTGTGAAAGATCAGCTATGGTATGCAAATGTGTCAAAGATATGAATGCCTTCGAACATGGTTATGTATGTGGCAAAGGGATGGAAAAATATGCTTTAGGTTCAGATGTTTTAAGTATGTCTGGGGAGGGAAAAGAGTAAATTCCAGAACAAGACCAAATACATTGCATATCTAATTATAAGAATAGGCTAGGTGTTAATTTATTATGTCTATACACAAATGAAGAGCATTAGAAACAGAGGGGTTGAGTTCGTTGCTTTATTGAATACAATGTGGCTTAAGATTGTTGGTATTAGTGAAATCTGGCTATCAGAATCAGATATGGTAAGTGGGATCGAGTATAATGGGTATACCATTTTTAGGAATGACAGAAGAGATAGAAGAGGAGGAGGAGTGCTACTAATGATATCAGTTAGGGTAGAAACACAAGAAAATGATGGTAACAATGTCCAATGTAGTGAGTTTGAGTCTATCTGGTGTGAAATGGAGGTAAACAGAATGAAATATATGGTGGGGTGTTGCTACAGACCTGGAGGGGACGAAGAAATGCATTGCCAATTATCCTTATGGGTACCAATGGGTACCTTATGGGTGACTGAGTAGAAGAGAAATATCATAAGAAAGAAGAGGAATTTATTGAATTGTTGCGAGACAACTTTCTCAAGCAGCATGTGAAAGAAGGAACTCAAGGTCAGAGTGTTGGATTTGCTCATAACATCAGAAGGGGTCTCTGTCAAGAATATGGCTATTTTACCACCAATTGGTGATAGTGATCATGCTGTACTTTCTTGGGAAGTATCAATTTGTATTGATGCTGTGATTAAAACAGGTTACATGCTAAACTACAAAGCTGTAAATTATGATCAACTTAGAAGAATACCATCTTTGGTCCCATGGTATCAGTTATTACTGAATGGGAAAAATGTCAGCAATGCATTGGAATCTCTGAAAAAGTGCTTAAATGAGGTGGTATCTCAATGTATCCCTAGTGTTCAAAGAATAAATAGGTTGAGAGTGAAATGGATGTCCAACTTTATTAAGCAAGAAATCCACAAGAAGAAGATGATGTGGAAAGAATATCATGAGAATAAGAGTGAGAGGAGTTATGAAATATATAAAGCTCAGGCCAGAAAAGTAACGAGTATTGTGAGGAAAACTAAATCGGAGTATGAAAAGAAATTGGCCATGCAAGCTAAAGGCAATTGAGAAGAATTTTATCGTTATGCCAAAAGTAAAAGAAAGAATGAATGTGGAAGAATAACTTTATTGAATGCAGATGGTACTCAAGTGTCGGAAGCTAAAGAGATTGTTCAGTTAATGAGTGCTCACTTTGCAGATATATCAGCCAGGTGTATGTAACATGGTGCACAGTGCTACTGCTACATTGAATGAAGAGTTAGAGGTTCATGAAAATGAGGTTGAAGAGCTGTTGCATAACTTGTATAAGAAACTGTTCTATAGGGACAGATGGAATATCAGCCCATTTGCTAAAGGAATATTCAGCCAAATTGGCAAGGACTTTCACATGTTTGTATAACTTGAGTCTCAGCTCAGGAATGATACCACAGGAATGGAAGGAATGTATGACAGCTCCACTGTACAAGGGTGGTGCAAGACTGATGCATCTAACTACCAACCTATCAGCACCTCTGGTGTGGTAGTGAAGATTTTAAAGAAGTGGTAAGAACTTGCATACAGAAAAGTGTAGACAAACATGCTATACTTTGATGACTAAACAAACGCACGTAATAACCACAGTAATAAGTTTTAATAAGTAAATATTTCATCCTAAGTATCATAGGACATCGTCAGTACAGTTAATTCAAACAATACTAGAAATAATATACAGTTAGGGCACACGATTACAATGGAATCCCAATATGCATGCAGTAGCGTGACATAGAATTAAATTAAAATATATCTGGAGCGGAAAAAAAATAGATTACATTAAAATAAAATGTATAAAAAAATTATTTTACACAATTTGTATGACAATTTCTCATACTTTAGGATTAGCAAGAATGTTATTACAATTTAGAATTGGTCTGTGATTAGGGCTTCAGCACTTTCTTTATATAAACGTTCATGTTTATATAAAGATCTACATAGAAGTTTGTTCTTTTTCCAATGGATCCTATGGTTTGGGTTTTCAATTCCATGTTATGCGAGGCCAGATTTCTGCAGTTTGACAAGACAGATATGGTCTTGATGTTCCAAAATGCATTTATGAACATAGTACGACAATTTATAGCAGCATGGAACCTCATACACACCAGGTAGCATCAGAGGTGAAAGTTTGTCTTTAGGAGAAGATAACAAGTTATAGATCTGGTTGACTGGTTTGCAGATAGTAGCAAGTTTGTATTTCTTCATAATTTTTGAAAGACGTTCGGAGATGCCTTTGACATAAGGTATGGGAATCCTATTGGCTTGTTCTTGTCTAGGATGATGAGTAGGGAAGTGATTGATGATTTTTTTTTGAGTTGTTTTAAGATTATATCCATTTAGTATGGCTGTATTTTTGATTATTTCCAAATCTTTGTTCAGAGATTATTCAGAGGAGCAGAATTTGTGTGATCTGGATACTAATGATTTAATGATGCCAAATTTTTGAGATGGATGTGAGCAGAAGTACTGTGAATGTGGCAACCTGAAAATGTTGGCTTGCGATAGACAGAAGTGGAGATGGAACCATCTTTTTTTTATGGGTAAATCAAGAAAGGAGAGAGGTGACTGAAACAAAAAAGACAAAAACTGGTGAGATCTTTCTGAGCAATAAATACAAAATGTTATATTCAGGTAATGACATTCAAGGAAAAGAAAGAGTAGCCATAGTATTCAACACAAAATATGAGGCTAATCTTCTTGAATGGCAGTCAGTCTCAAGTAGAGTGATGTGGGCAAATATGAGAATGGGGAACTGGACAATGAGACTTATTTGTGCCTATGGTCCCACAGAAAGTTCTACTAAGGTAGAAGTGGAGGAATTTTTTTGAGGCTTTAGAAAAAGCAACTGACACAATGAAAAAGGAAAAGTTGGTCCTTGTTGGGGATCTAAATAGCAGAGTAGGAAATGATTGTGAGACATACAAAAATATTTTGGGAAAATTTAGAGAAAAGAGCAAAGCTAATAATAATGGCAAATACCTGTTGGATTTCTGCTCAGGACATGGACTGGTTATTACTAACACCATGTTCCAACATAAAAATGTGCACAAATTCACATGGAGAGAAGAGGCTAGGAATAAGAAAAGTCTCATTGACTATGTTATTGTTGACAGTGATGTTTTCTCCCTACACCAGAGTGTACAGAGGATTTGAAATTGGAAGTGATCACTATTCAGTCTTGAACAGGATAAAATTGAATTTCATATTGAAAAGAATAACATGTAAGAAAGTTTTAAAGCGAATAAAAGTTGAGCAGCTCTCAGATGTGAACTGTAGACTAAAATACACAAAGATTATTGAAGAAAAAATGAAAGAGTTTGAGAACAGGAATCAAACCTTGGAGATTCAGTGGCAAGCCTTGAAGAAAGCCCTGATTGATTCAGCTAGAGATGCATGTGGTGAAGTTGTCTGCAAGGATAGAAAAATTAGAACTCCATGGTGGACACAAGAAATTAAACAGGCAGTGAAGGAAAAAAAGAAAGCATATCAAAAGTTCCTAGCAAATAAGTCAGCTTGTGCTCTTAGAAAATACAGAGACAAATGCAAGAATGCTAAACACTGTGTAAAACTAGCTAAACAAAAGTCATGGGAGGACTTCTGCAAGAATATAGAAAATAAATATCAAGAAGGTGGCAAAATGTTCTGGAGGTTGTTGAAAAAGCTTAGGAATGGAGAAAAGAGTGCTGTAAAAGGAGTTAGAGATGATAAAGGTGACATGAAAATGGGAGAAAAAGATACCCTTGAAGTATGGAGTAATTACTTTGAAAAACTGCTAAATGAAACAAGCAATGGTGACAGCACAGTGGTAAAAAACACTGACCAGGCATGCAGTCAGGAATACATATCCATACTTGAAGCAGAAAAAGCCATCAAAGGCTTGAAATGTGGAAAGGCAGCAGGAGTAGATGATATTCGACCAGAAATGCTAAAGTATGGTGGTATAAGAGTCTTACAGTGGCTGCACTGCATAGTTCAGAAAGCCTGGACAGAGGGACGAATTCCCGATGATTGGAGTAGAGCTCTCATAGTACCCATATATAAAAGGGGAAATAAAACTGAATGTGAGAATTACAGAGGTATTTCCCTACTGAGTGTTCCTGGCAAGATCTATGCAAGTATACTTGAGAAACGGTTGAGAAGAATTGTGGAAGAAAAGCTTGGTGAAGAACAAGCTGGATTCAGGCCAAATAGAGGCTGTCAGGATCAGATCTTCACTTTACGACAAATAGTCGAGAAAGCATGGGAATATAACAAAGATCTGTATTTAAGTTTTGTCGATTTGGAAAAGGCATATAACAAGGTGTCAAGAGAGAAGCTATTCAATACGTTATATGGTGCCAATGGGGCATTATATCAAGCAATACTTAGTCTTTATTTGAGTTGTAAGTCAGCAGTTAGAATTGAAGTACAAAAAGATGGTTTATTTGGTGTGAGACAAGGATGTACATTATCCCCTCTGTTATTCATTATCTATATGGATCACATTATGAAGGAAAGTGGTATTAAACATGATATCAAAATTGGAGATGTTAATGTCAGCGCTTTGCTTTATGCAAATGATGTCATTCTTCTAAATAAATCCACTACAAGTTTGCAAGATTCTCTGACTAAATTGAATAACTGTTGTTATAGATATGGTATGAAGGTCAGCAATAAAAAGACAAAGACAATGAAAATAGGCAGAATCATTGAAAATGTCAACTGTGTTGTGAATGGAGAACCTGTGGAACAAGTAAAACATTTCAGTTTTTAGGCATGATTTTTAGTGAAGATGGTAAATTAAATACAGAAATAGACAACAGAATCAGCAAAGCTGGTATGGCGGTAAGTCAATTGAATAAATTCATATGGAATAAGAGAGAAATTAGTCAGAACACTAAATTAGCTGTATACAAGACAGTGTTCAAACCAGTTTTAACTTATGGATCTGAGAGCTGGTCAGAAGTAAAACACTTGACCAAAGACTAGAGACTGCAGATATGAGTCCTGAGAAAGATTATAGGCGTGAACAGATGGCATCAATGGCAATATCATATTAAAAACGAGGATATTAGGAAAGAACTTGACATTGTCAGCATCCAGGAATGCGTTAGCAAAGCTAATCTCAGGCGGTATGGTCACTTAAACAGAATGTGCAAAGAAAGATTAGCAAAACAACCCAGAGGAAGACCAAGATATAGTTGGATTGATACAGTACAACATGCCTTAGACGACAGAAATATAAGATCTGATAATGTTGGAGTCTTGTCAAGTAACAGACTGATTTGGAGGAAAATTGTAGATAGGAAGTTAGTAATCATGTAATTTTTTTCACGTAGTACTATTATATCCTGTACACCCCTTGAGGGTACATGGCAGGAATTTGATCGGAGTGTTTCTAGAGGAATTCTAGAAACAGGTTGGTGATAAGAGAGACCCAATTGCTATTCCTTCCTCTTGCTTGTAAATTTTCTCTTTCCAAGTAACCGGACGTAATAACAAATTTGAATAATTCAACCATATTAGATGGAAATTTTTGAGTGAACAAGTCGACTGTTTCCTTATGGGGAATATTAGTGAAGAGGGAGACAATGTTGAAGCTAATTAGCATGTCAGTTTCCAACAGTTGAATGTCTTATTTTTGTGTGAAACTCTGTTGAATTTTTAATTGATGAGGCTGAGTGGTCTATGTGAGGATGGAGAAGGTTAGATAAAAATCTTGATAATTTGTAAGTCAGGCTGAAAATGGAATCCATGACGGGTCTGAGTGTAACATTATTCTTGTGAAGCTTAGGTAAACCATATATTCTAGGAGGCCTAGCATGGTATGTCCTGACATACCATGACAGAACCGACAAGGGAAATAGCACTGTAGTTCTAGATACCATATCATATGACCGAAAAATGAATTTACTACTCCGAGAAGAGTAGTCTCTAGGAAGACCCTGTAACCTCTAGAGAGCGCATCGCCTGGGTGGCAGATAGGGGAGCCTACCAGATATGGCGGGGTGGTCCGAATATGTTGAATAAGGACTCGTCGACCAACAGGGCCACAAGAGGCTATCATCTTGATAGCAAGGGAAGTGGCTTTCCCATGGTCCCCTAGCTGGGTCTATTCTCTCTCTTCCCTCTTCTTTGAGGTAGGCCCCCCTTGCTCTTTAATCTTTCATATATGGCATTCCTCGCCCAATTTGTAACTCACGACCCTAATGCTATTAAAGTAATCGAGGGCTATGGGTTATTCTATTTCTATCTCTTCTCTTTAAAAATCTTTCCTACCACTTAAGGCAACTTGAAGGCCTCAAGATGGCAGCACCATAGCTAGACTGCAGATGGCCAGTAACCCTCTCAGTCAAAATCTGAACCCACTAAAAAGACTCATGAAGATAGTAAATGGACAGACTTTTTTGGTAACGAACCGGCTTGGAGTAAGGATTCGAAAAGAAAATTACCGAAAACAAAAAAGAAAAGCAGAAATACACCTGTTGGAATATAGCCACCTGGAATGTGAGAAGTATCCACCACAAAATCATAGAACTGGACCAAGCACTAGAAGAAAGAAATGTAAAAATAGCAGTAATTACAGAATCTAAAAAAAAGCAAAGAACAGGCGAAACTGAAAATTATATCTATATATACAGTGGGGTAAAAGCAGAAGAGAGAGCTAAATCTGGTGTAATGATCTTTCTACATAAATCTCTTAGAAACAATATAATCCATTACAACTTTTGGAGCGATAGAATAATAGAAATGAGAATTAAAATAGACAGAGGCTATATGACAGTAACTGGAACTTATGCACCTGAAGAAGGAAAAGAGGAGGACTCAGAAAACTTCTACATCCATCTGCAGAACATATTAAATAAGACTAATCCTAAGGATCACATTTTGGTATTAGGAGATCTCAAAGCAAGAATTGGCAATAAACCATATAAACCAAGCATAGGACCTATCAGAGAACTTAACTGTAATAGAAATGGAAATAGATTTAGAGATTTTACTGTAAGCATCATCAAATTCCTGCCATGTACCCTCAAGGTGTGTGTACAGGATATGATAGTACTACATGAAAAAAATTACATCATTACTGACTTCCTATCTACAATTTTCTTCCAAATCAGTCTGTTACTTGTCAGGACTCCAACATTATCAGATCTTATATTTCTATCGTCTAAGGCACTTTGTACCGTATCAATCCACCTATATCTTGGTCTTCCTCTGGGTCATTTTGCTACCACCCTGGCAGAGAACACTTGTTTTGCTAATCTTTCCTTGCCCATTCTGTTTAAGTGACCATACCACCTGAGATTAGCTCTGCTAACGCATTACTGGATGCTGACAATGTCAAGTTCTTTCCTAATATCCTCGTTTTTAATATGATATTGCCATTGATGCCATCTGTTCACGCCTATAATCTTTCTCAGGACTCTCATATCTGCGGTATCTAGTCTTTGGTCAAGTATTTTACTTCTGACCCAGCTCTCAGATCCATAGGTTAAAACTGGTTTGAACACTGTCATGTATACAGCTAATTTAGTGTTCCGACTAATGTCTCTCTTATTCCATATGAATTTATTCAATTGACTTTCCACCATACCAGCTTTGCTGATTCTGTTGTCTATTTCTATATTTACCATCTTCACTAAAAATCTTGCCTAAGTAGCTGAAATGTTTTACTTGTTCCACAGGTTCTCCATTCACAACACAGTTGACATTTTCAATGATTCTGCCTATTTTCATTGTCTTTGTCTTTGTAATGCTGACCTTCATACCATATCTATTACAACAGCTAGTCAATTTAGTCAGAGACTCTTGCAGACTTGTAGCGTATTTATTTAGAAGTATAACATCAGCCGCATAAAGCAAAGAGCTGACATTAACATCTCCAATTTTGATATCATGTTTAATACCACTTTCCTTCATAATGTGATCCATATAGATAATGAATAACAGAGGGGATAATGTACATCCTTGTCTCACACCAGATTTAACATTAAACCATCTTCCTGTACTTCCTTCAATTCTAACTTACAACTCAAATAAAGACTAAGTATTGCTTGATATAATGCCCCATTGACACCATATAACTGCAGCATATTGAATAGCTTCTCTCTTGGCACCTTGTCATATGCCTTTTCCAAATCGATGAAACTTAAATACAGCTCTTTGTTATATTCCCATGCTTTCTCGACTATTTGTCGTAAAGTGAAGATCTGATCCTGAAAACAGCCTCTATTAGACCTGAATCCAGCTTGTTCTTCACCAAGCTTTTCTTCCACAATTCTTCTCAACCGTTTCTCAAGTATACTTGCATAGATCTTGCCAGGAACACTCAGTAGGGAAATACCTCTGTAATTCTCACATTCAGTTTTATTTCCCTTTTTATATATGGGTACTATGAGAGCTCTACTCCAATCATCGGGAATTCGTCCCTCTGTCCAGGTTTTCTGAACTATGCAGTGCAGCCACTGTAAGACTTTTATACCACAATACTTCAGCATTTCTGGTCGAATATCATCTACTCCTGCTGCCTTTCCACATTTCAAGCCTTTGATGGCTTTTCCTACTTCAAGTATGGATATGTATTCCTGACTGCATGCCTGGTCAGTGTTATTTACCACTGTGCTGTCATCACTGCTTGTTTTATTTAGCAGTTTTTCAAAGCAATTACTCGATACCTCAAGGATATCTTTTTCTTCCGTTTTCATGTCACCTTTATCATCTCTAACTCCTTTTACAGCATTCTTTCCTCCATTCCTAAGCTTCTTCAACAACCTCCAGGATATTTTGCCACCTTCTTGATATTTATTTTCTATATTATTGCCAAAATCCTCCCATGGCTAGTTTTACACAGTGTTTAGCATTCTTGCATTTGTCTCTATATTCTCTAAGAGCACAAGCTGACTTATTTGCTAGGAACTTTTGATATGCTTTCTTCTTTTCCTTCACTGCCTCTTTAACTTCCTGTGTCCACCATGGAGTTCTAATTTTTCTATCCTTGCAGACAACTTCACCACATGCCTCTCTAGCTGAATCAATCAGGGTTTTCTTCAAGGCTTATCACTGAATCTCCAAGGTTTGATTCCTGTTTTCAAACTCTCATTTTTTCTTCAATAATCTTTGTGTATTTTAGTCTACAGTTCACATCTCTAGCTGAATCAATCAGGGTTTTCTTCAAGGCTTATCACTGAATCTCCAAGGTTTGATTCCTGTTTTCAAACTCTCATTTTTTCTTCAATAATCTTTGTGTATTTTAGTCTACAGTTCACATCTGAGAGCTGCTTAACTTTTATTCGCTTTAATACTTTCTTACATGTTATTCTTTTCAATATGAAATTCAATTTTATCCTGCTCAAGACTAAATAGTGATCACTTCCAATTTCAAATCCTCTGTACACTCTGGTGTCCTGCACTAGGGAGAAAACATTACTGTCAACAATAACATAGTCAATGAGACTTTTCTTATTCCTAGCCTCTTCTCTCCATGTGAATTTTTTGCACATTTTTATGTTGGAACATGGTGTTAGTAATAACCAGTCTATGTCCTGAGCAGAAATCCAACAGGTATTTGCCATTATTATTAGCTTTGCTCTTTTCTCCAAATTTTCCCAAAATATTTTTGTATGTCTCACAATCATTTCCTACTTTGCTATTTAGATCCCCAACAAGGACCAACTTTTCCTTTTTCATTGTGTCAGTTGCTTTTTCTAAAGCCTCAAAAAATTCCTCCACTTCTACCTTAGTAGAACTTTCTGTGGGACCATAGGCACAAATAAGTCTCATTGTCTAGTTCCTCATTCTCATATTTGCCCACATCACTCTACTTGAGACTGACTGCCATTCAAGAAGATTAGCCTCATATTTTGTGTTGAATACTATGGCTACTCCTTCTTTTCCTTGATTGTCATGGCCTGAATATAACATTTTGTATTTATTGCTCAGAAAGATCTCACCAGTTTTGGTCTTTTTTGTTTCAGTCACCCCTATTATGTCGATCTGGTACTTATCTACCTCAGCTAGCTCAATTTCTTTGCCATTCAGGCTTCTTACATTGATAGTACCGATCTTTAACTCTGGTGATGTTGAGATGATGTTTGTTTTCAGATTTAACCTTAAAATAATGAACACCTTCTTCAAACAAAGACATTCACAGATACACCTAGGAAGCAAGAGACACAAGAAGCATTATTGATTACATAATCAGCAATATCAAAATGTCAGAAATGATAATAGATACAAGAATATACAGAGGATCTCAAATAGAATCAGATCATTACCTTTTAATTGGAAAAATAAAATGGGAACGAAGATGGAAAACAACAAAAAAAAGCATAAGGAAAATAGAAATTTTGAATCTTTCAAAGTTAGACTTTTGGATGATGGTAGTATTAAAGACTTGTACCAAAAAAGAATAAAGAACTGGATGACAAGTATAAAACAAAATCAGAACATAGAAGAAGAATGGTCAAACCTAAAAACCATAATGGCAAAAGCTGCAAAAGAAAGTTTAGGAATAAAGAAAAAGTGGAAAAGAAAAAGAGGCCTTAGGGACTGGGATGATGAAATTAAATGCATTATTGAAGAAAAGAAAAAAAAAGCATATAAAAACTGGCTCAACCTAAAAACGATAGAATCAAAAATTGAATACAGCAGAAAAAGAGCAATAGCAAAAGCAGCACGCAGGAGAATAAACAGAAACAGATGGAACAATTTTGTAACAAAATTAGTGAGAGACTGTACGCTCAAAAGACCTAATGCATATAAAATCCTCAAAGATCTAAGCAATGAAACTAGAGAAAAAGCAGATATTAATACCATTAAAATAGAAACATGGCAAAATTACTACCAAGATGTATGGTATGATGAAAACATTCAAAACAGAAAACTATTCTTTGTAAACATCTCTGATAACTTGGAAAACATCACTCTAGAAGAATTAACAGAAGCATTATCCCAAAGCAAAACAGGAAAGGCTCCAGGAGAAGACAATATAAACTTGGAACTTATCAAATTTGCAGGACTTGAATTCTCACTCAGGTTACTTAACTTGTATAATATGATCTGGAAAGAAGGAAAATGCCCACAAGATTGGACCAAAGCAATAGTTATTCCCATCTACAAAAAAGGACACAAATCTGATTGTAATAATTATCGTGGAATTAGCTTACGTAGTACCTGTTATAAAGTATATGCAAAAATCTTAGAATATAAACTTAAACGTATAGTAGACCCAAAATTAATAGAAGAACAAAATGGATTCAGAAAAGGCAGGTCTTGCATAGACTCTGCATTTATGTTAAAATTATTAATTGAAAAACACAGAGAAATGAACATAGAAACACACATAGCTTTTATAGATTACACCAGGCATTTGATAAAATTATCAGAGAAAAACTATCAGAAATTCTAGAAGAATATGAAATACCAAACCAACTCTTTAGAGTTATATAATATATATCAAGATAATAAAATATCTGTGAAGAAGCTGGAAACCAATAAATCGAGGAGTACATCAGGGTTACCCTCTCTCACCAATTTTATTTAATATATACATAGATAAAATCATAAAAGAATGGAAGATAACTAATGAAGGAGGATTCAAGATAAACCGTAACACCAGATTAGCTACTCTTCTTTTTGCTGATGACCAAATAATCCTTGGAAATAATGAAGATGAACTACAAAAATCATTATAAAGTCTAAATAATCTGATAAAAACATATAGTATAGAAATATCAACTGACAAAACAAAAGTCATGGCCTTCAAAGGTGCTAATCCAATAAGAAGCAAAACAGTAATAAACAACAAAATAATAGAGCAAGTAAATACATTCAAATATTTAGGTTGCACAATCATATGAAAATGAAGCTGATATAGAACCAAACATATCAAACTTTTTAAAAGTAACAGTCATTATAAATAAAATTTTTAAACCCAATTATGTACAAAAACACACACACGAATAAGAATCTACAATACAGCAGCTAAACCAACCTTACTTTATGGCAGTAAGATATGGACAATAAAAAAAGCAGATGAAAGAAGGATTGAATCATTCGAAATGAAATTTCTGCGCGGAACTGAAGGAGTCACAATAATGGACAATATGAAAAGCAGCGAAATCAGAAAAAAACTTGGAATTACAACCCTAAATGAAACAGTTATTTGCTATAGAGAAAAATGGAAAGAATACATACTGAGAATGAAGAGAAGCAGAATACCTAAACAAATTCTAAATTACCACCCAAAAAGTACTCGATGCAGAGGAAGACCCTTAAAAAGATGGAATTGAGTCCAGAACAGGCCACTTGGCCTATAAGCCTGGAAAGGAAGAAGAAGAAGAGATCAAAATACATATGCCAAACTTGATTACGATCCTGTAAAAAGACAGCTCAAGAAACTCAGGACATATTGGGATTCCATTGTAATCATGCACCCTAACTGCATATTATTCCTAGTATTGTTTGAATTAACTGTACTGACGATGTCCTATGATACAAGATGAAATATTTACTTATTAAAACTTATTACTGTGGTTATTATGTGTGTCTGTTTAGTCATGAATTTTATACTCGGCAAGGAACGGCATGGGTTTACTAAAAGAAGGTCATGTTTTAGCAATTTGCTCATATTTTATAACAATGTTACGGCTGAGTTGGATAAAGGGAATGGATATACTATGATAACGTTGGATTTTTCTAATATTATCATATTATTTTTGAAAGGCTGTTGCATAAACTAGAGAATATGGATTGGAATATAAACTCTTCACTTGGATCAGGGAATGGTTGACAGTTAGATATCAAAAAGTGGTATGTGAATCTGCCAGATTTAAGGTGACCAGTAGTGTACCTCAGGGTTCAGTCCTTGGGCCATTACTGTTTCAATCTATACATTAATGACATCAGGAAGGATCTAACATCAGATGTGCAATTGTTTGCCAATGATGCGGAGATAGACAGGGCAATCAGGGATGCTAATGATATTCAACAAGTACAAAATTATTTGAATCGACTGGAAATCTGGGCAAACATAAATGGCTGTCAATTTAATGTTAGTAAGTGTAAAGTTATGCACTTTGGCATGATTAGAGTCCAGCGGCATATATTATATTAGCACGGTTATGCTACAAGAAACTGAAGAGGCAAGGGATCTTCTTGGCATATTGGTGGATAGGAATTAGAAGTTCAAAGGTCACATAGCAAAAGTTGCAAATACAATTCAGAGGATAATTGCGATGTTGAAACGAACCTTCACATGCAAGGATAAGAAGTCATTTTGACTGTTTATAAGGCTTTGATAAGATCACACCTGGATTATTGTGCACAGATTTGGTCTCTCAGGTTTCAAGGGGATAAAGAAGCTGTGGAAAGAGTTACAAAGATTATATCTGGATTATAGGATTGAGATTATTTAGATTATGACAGATTGAGAGTATGTGGATTGCAGACTGGTTAACAGGAGAAAGAGGGTGACATGATAGAGGTGTATAAACTTTTGAACTGGTGTTATAGGATATCAACTGATGAACTGATGTTATAGGATATCAACTGATGTGTTCTCTCCCCCACCTTCCATATAACTTCGTTATATGGAAGGTGGGGAGAGAACACAGGGGCATCCATGGAAGTTAAATTTATTTGCAGTCAAGAAAGGGGTAAGAGCTAGGTTTTTCTCACAGAGAGCAGTGAGTTGGTGGATTAATTTGCCCTTAAGGGTAGTGAGTGCATCTAGCGTGAATGAATTTAAGGAAAGGTATGATAGCTGGTTTGGGTGATTTATTGCCTCTCTCGATGAGTACTTGACTCCATAGAGGTCTCAGATACTACTACTACTAATAATAATAATATGAGCAAAGCTCTAAAACACGATCTCCCTTGAAAATCCATGCTGGTCTCTGCAAATCATGGCTCGTCTGTCAACCCATTTCTGTATTTCTGTTCTTATTAACTTCTCTAAAATCTCCACCACCACTCCAGAGATATCGATAAGCTAGCAGTTAGACATCAGTTTTTGCACCATCCTTGTAAAGTATAACTATCAAACATTCTTTCCATTTCTGTGGTATATTTCCTAGTGATAAATTTGATCTGAATTTAGCAATATTGTTACAGTTATGTTAATTTTTAAGCATTTTTTTCCTCTTTTCATGCTGTCTGTCAAGGGTATTTAGCATTTCCTGAGCTGCTCATTTATTTATTTTTTTCTCCAAGCAGAACAATGTAATCTGCAAAGCAGTAATGACTAAGATTTCTTCCACTGACATAAAAAACAACTGTTTATTGTTTATAGGAACATTAATATCTATAATCTGAATCTTGGTGCACAACCTAGTACATTATGGATTTCAGACTTTTTTTTTTTATTTTTTTTATTTATTTTTGAGTAATGAAAAAATAATCCTGAATGAAGAAAGAAATCAAGTATCATTAACACCCATGGCACTGATGTGCTATAATTCATCATACCTCTCATGTGTGAGATCAATAAAAAAATAAATAAAAAATTTCAAAGTACATGACTAGATATAAAGTATATTGCGCATGAGAAAAGAATATTATGTTAGTTGTGTGTGGTTTATTTGCCAAAACATAAAAATTATTTCTCTCAACCTATATGAAGATTTGTATACAATTATCAACTTAAATAAGATACGATAGCTACTAAATGGATTTTTCCACTTTATTAAATATAAACTTGGCATTTCAAGCTTTAATACATTAATGAATTGCATAAAATGCAAAGTTTGTTAATTAGTTAATGCAATTCTTAGAGCGATTTCTCAATTTGATAATCAAATAACCAAATTTTCTTATCTGTATTGTAATTGACATATGAAAATCTCTCATTAAATCCTTTAATATTAGAGATTTCAACTTGGTCAATGACCACCTTCATTGATAACCGCAAACAACTAATGTATGCCATGAGTTTTCATGTTTATTGTCTAGCACGAATTTACCCATTTGTTTTGCAACTATTTTTCAGTGTTTAATCACTATCATCATCTTTGTATTCAGTTATTATGATGTGCCTAATCCAGAAGAAGCCACTGGTTCCATTTTAGGGGGTGAAACTACCCGGTGTAATTTATTTAATTTAAATAGGGGTGCTTAAGGGTCAAAGCTGTATAACTGAGAGGAGACCTCCACATAGCCTTTAAAGGAATGTGGAGAACCGACCAGGGCTTCTGACCTAATGTCCAATCCTCACCTTCTCGTGGTGCACCCTGTTGGGTATCTACCTGGATACTGAACGAACGAGGATGGGCTGGCAATTTGGAACTTAGCCAACCAAATTGTATTCTTATTGGTTAAACCAAAATAAAAAATGATGGTACAACATGACAAAATTTCATGCCGGCTGGGGCGTCGCCCAGTTAAACAAGGCCCCTGTTGTTTTTGCCAGGGAAGCAGGGCGAACAGCAAAAAGTCAACTACTAGAACAATTCTGAAAACACACCCCAACTCAACATCACCAGAGTTAAAGATCGGTACTATCAACATAAGAAGCCTGAATGGCAAAGAAATGCAACTAGGAATTAGATAAGTACCAGATCGACATAATAGGGGTGACTGAAACAAAAAAGACAAAAACTGGTGAGATCTTTCTGAGCATTAAATACAAAATGTTATATTCAGGCAATGACAATCAAGGAAAAGAAGGAGTAGCCATAGTATTCAACACAAAATACGAGGCTAATCTTCTTGAATGGCAGGCAGTCTCAAGTAGAGTGATGTGGGCAAATATGAGAATGAGAAACTGGACAACGAGACTTATTTGTGCCTATGGTCCCACAGAAAGTTCTACTAAGGTAGAAGTGGAGGAATTTTTTGAGGCTTTAGAAAAAGCAACTGACACAATGAAAAAGGAAAAGTTGGCTCTTGTTGGGTATCTGAATAGCAGAGTAGGATATGATTGTGAGACATACAAAAATATTTTGGGAAAATTTAGAGAAAAGAGCAAAGCTAATAATAATGGCAAATACCTGTTGGATTTCTGCTCAGGACATGGACTGGTTATTACTAACACCATGTTCCAACATAAAAATGTGCAAAAAATTCACATGGAGAGAAGAGGCTAGGAATAAGAAAAGTCTCAATGACTATGTTATTGTTGCTAGTGATGTTTTTTCCCTGGTGCAGGACACCAGAGTGTACAGAGGATTTGAAATTGGAAGCGATCGCTATTTAGTCTTGAGGAGGATAAAATTGAATTTCATATTGAAAAGAATAACATGTAAGAAAGTTTTAAAGCGAATAAAAGTTGAGCAGCTCTCAGATGTGAACTGTAGACTAAAATACACAAAGATTATTAAAGAAAAAATGAAAGAGTTTGAGATCAGGAATCAAACCTTGGAGATTCAGTGGCAAGCCTTGAAGAAAACCCTGATTGATTCAGCCATCAATCAGGGTTTTGTCTCACATGCTTCTCAGTGTCAATCTCTGATTGACACAGAGAGGCATGTGGTGAGGTTGTATGCAGGGATAGAAAAATCAGGACTCCATGGTGGACACAGGAAGTTAAAGAGGCAGGGAAGGAAAAGAAGAAATCAAACGTTCCTGGCAAATAAGTCAGCTTGTGCTCTTAGAGAATACAGAGACAAATGTAAGAAAGCGAAACTGTGTAAAACTAGCTAAACAAAAGTCATGGGAGGACTTTGGCAAGAACATAGAAAATAAATATCAAGAAGGTGGTAAGATATTCTTGAGGTTGTTGAAGAAGCTTAGAAATGGAGGAAAGAGTGCTGTAAAAGGGGTTAGAGATGATAAAGATGACATGAAAACAGGAGAAAAAGATATCCTTGATATCTTTTTCTCCTGTTTTCATGAGTAATTATTTCGAAATATTGCTAAATGAAACAAGCAGTGATAGCAGAGTGATAAAAAAAAGCTCAACAGGCATACAGTCAGGAATACATATCCATACTTAAAGTAGAAAAAGCCATCAAAAGTTTGAAATGTGGAAAGGCAGCAGGAGTAGATGATATTCGACCAGAAATGCTGAAATATGGTGGTATAAAGTCTTACAGTGGCTGCATTGCATAGTTCAGAAAGCCTGGACAGAGGGACATATTCCTGATGATTGGAGTAGAGCTCTAATAGTGCCCATATATAAAAAGGGAAATAAGACTGAATGTGAGATTTACAGAGGTATTTCCCTAATGTTCCAGGCAAGATCTATGCAAGTATACTTGAGAAACGGTTGAGAAGAATTGTGGAAGAAAAGCTGAGTGAAGAACAAGCTGGATTCAGGTCAAATAGCAGCTGTCAGGATCAGATCTTCACTTTACGACAAATAGTCGAGAAAGCATGAGAATATAACAAAAATCTGTATTTAAGTTTTGTCGATCTGGATAAGGCTGACAAGGTGCCAAGAGAGAAGCTATTCAATACGCTAGTTATATGGTGTCAATAGGGCATTATATCAAGCAATACTAGTCTGTATTTGAGTTGTAAGTCGGCAGTTAGAATTGAAGGATGTACAGGAAGATGGTTTAATGTTAAATCTGGTGTGAGACAAGGATGTACATTATATCCCTCTGTTATTCATGATCTATATGGATCACGTTATGAAGGGAAGTGGTAATAAACATGATATCAGAATTGGAGATGTTAATGTCAGCTCTTTGCTTTATGCAAACGATGTTATACTTCTAAATAAATCCGCTACAAGTTTGCAAGATTCCCTGACTAAACTGAATAACTGTTGTAATAGATATGGTATGAAGGTCAGCATTACAAAGACAATGAAAATAGGTAGAATTGTTGAAAATGTCAACTGTGTTGTGAATGGAGAACCTGTGGAACAAGTAAAACATTTCAGCTACTTAGGCACGATTTTTAGTGAAGATAGGAAATTAAATATGTAAATAGACAACAGAATGAACAAAGCTGGTATGGTAGGAAGTCCATTGAATAAATTCATATGGAATAAGAGAGAAATTAGTCGGAACACTAAATTAGCTGTATACAAAACAGTGTTCAAGTTTTAACTTATGGATCTGAGAGCTGGGTCAGAAGTAAAACACTTGACCAAAGACCACAGATATGAGTCCTGAGAAAGATTAGAGGCATGAACAGATGGCATCAATGGCAATATCATATTAAAAACGAGGATATTAGGAAAGAACTTGACATCCAGGGATGCGTTAGCAGAGCTAATCTCAGGTGGTATGGTCACTTAAACAGAATGGGCGAGAAAAGATTAGCAAAACAAGTGTTCTCTGCCAGGTTGGCAGGAAAACGTCCCAGAGGAAGACCAAGATATAGGTGGATTGATACGGTACAAAGTGCCTTAGACGATAGAAATATAAGATCTGATAATGGTGATATTGGAGTCTTAACAAGTAATAGACTGTTTTGGATAAAAATTGTAGATAGGAAGTTAGTAATGATTTAAGTTTTTCATGTAGCACTATCATAATATCCTGTACATCCCTTGAGGGTATATGTCAGAAATTTGATGATGATGATAAAAACTAATAAATTTCTGTGTTTTATGAACCAAATCTTCAATTGTTTCTTGAATAGCTGATTATTTGTATACTAAACATTCGGTTAATATACATTAAATCTCTTTTCCAAGATGAATAGATAATTGCCATGACTACAATTATGATATTTTATATTTAAAAAAAAAATTAAGGAATTCTATTAGTAAGCAATTTCAAAAGTATTATTTTCACAGAGAATTTCAGATATCTACTGAAGAGTGAAAGTATTTAATTTAAATGCTATTCCCAAAAAGATCACAGTACTGTCGATATCAAAAAAAATTATTAGAAAAAACTTACCAGTAGTACCTTCTTCTTCACTCACATCTTCACGATCTTCCAAAAAAGCAGGCATTGCAGTCTGCAATTCTCCTTGCTGACATGTAACTAAACTACGAAATGCTAATTGAACACTCTCTGCAAGCATATCTTGAGCATCAAGCGTATAAGCACTTAAATGGCGATCTTGCTTCAGAAAGTGAAGTAGCTCTGATGCATTAGCCAACCAAAAGGCTAAGGCAGATGCATCTCGATATCGGTCCTGAAAATAAATTTATTTTTCTCAGTCAATTTTGACTACAAAAAATACTAATTTAATAAACCTGCTCACTATACAAACTATAAAAGACTCCCATAGCAATGCTAATCTAAGGGAAATTTCACAATAGCAAATAATTCCTTTGGCTTCTCTGAATTTGCTCTAGTGAGAATTGACTGTATTATTGCAAATTTGTTTTATCAAGTTTTCAACACGAAACTCTTCTATATGAAGCACAGCATTTTATGATTACTCTAATAATAATCTTAAAAGATTATACCCACTTGCAAATGATTTTCTTTCATAAGTTATTAATTTGGCAATTAAGATCCTCATGTAGAGATATCCTCAAAAACACACAAAAGATTAAAATAAAAAATTTGCCTTCACTCCACAAAACACCTAAGTTAAATTTTAATAAAAAAGTAATTTGTGTTTCTGTTTTCTTTTCAAGGTGAAGTAAATTAACAGAAGGAAAGTTGATGAATGGAAGATTCCATCTTTCAAGCACATCAGCCAAATCCTCATCTATGATTCTGAAAACTTCAGAAATTAGATTTCAAAGGACATGAATTCTGATATTAAACCCTGAAGCATAGAACTTTATAATTTACAGCAAATTTAATCTTGTGGAAATCAACTGCAAGCTATATAGGTTTGAAGTTCAAAAAGAATTATCAATTTTTTCTGGTTTTGAAGATGTACTGAATGAAAAAATTCGTTCTGTCACTCTGTGTATTAGAACCTTTTCTGGGATCTGCTTCTCTCTCTCTCAGGCAAAACAGTCACAAGGATAAGTGCAGAAAAATAATTTCTACAGACTTATAAATTTAACTGGTAAGAACTTGCTCCATTTAAATATCAACTTAGTTTTGTTATTGGACTTCATCTTATCAAATTTGCCTGTGTATCTGTGGAAATCATTACAGTTCAGATGAAAAGTAGTTCATGTACTTAAAAACTGTTAATTTCACTGCAATAACTTATAGCTAATAGTAAAAGCAAATACATAAAAGGTTTAGATAATATACTTATGCTTATTTAAAAAAAAAAATTTTCATTTTGTCTAATAGTACATGTAGCATTTTGAATAATATAGATCACAAGGAAAACAAATAACAAGCACATAGTGAAAGTTTTTTTTAAAAAAAATTTAATTTAAATTGTAGAATTACAGTCTCCCAGTGTTTGCAAGTTAAAACTGACCAACAGTTTTTCTTTAACTACATGCAGGATGACAACAAGCACTGCCAATCCACTTTATCCATATTGGTTCCTAACTATATGATTTTAGCACTCTCTCCATTTCATTGTGTTCTACTAAGACTGTCCATAGTGCAAAGTTTATATTGCAAGGTATCCTGCTGTATACTTCATCTACTGATAATGGGTTGAACTTCCTCTTTTGGGGAGCAGATAAATCATATTTATAATAATTCTGATTTATAATAAATAAATCATATTGGTTTATTAGTGGTTTGTAATTCATATTTATCTTTTTTTTAACAGATAGATACTCTTTGCATGTAAGATACTACTGCTGTTTTCACGTGATCTAGCTGCCCTCTTCTTGTAAAGATATCTGCGTGACTGATATTTATAGGAAATATGCCACAGTGAAATAATTATTAATTATAAGTATTTCAATTTATGCATCATAAAACATCAATGTAAAGTGGAAGAATAATAACAGACGTGAATACAGAAGAACAGAAAAGTGTGTATATTATATAATAGAATTCTTCTTCCAATGAAATCAATTTAATTAATATATACATAATTTTTTAATACACACACACACATCCCAACAGTGTTTATCCTGGCTGCTACAATCATGCAGCAGCCATAATGAATTGCAGCCAGATTGTGATAAAACAATCTGGCTGCAATTTAGTGCGCATACACATGTGTGTGTATGCGCACTTGTGTTTTATACGTGTATGTATATTTTAAAAAAATATCCATTAGCTGAAACTTAAATCGTAACAATTGCCTTTCTATTCCAAAAGTTTGTGAAAATATTATTCTCAGAGGCCAAAGTAGTATGAGACTACCAGGATCCCCCCTTTCTGAATGTCCATAGATTGCACCTCATAACAAAAATGGCAGCAAGGCACTGAATCTCAGTGATAGGGATCTGGAAGACAGGACAATAAAAAAAAAGACTCAGAAGTAGTGAAGAATATGGAAAGAAAAGCAAAGAGAAAGAGGAAGAATGAAAAGGGCTAGTACTGGAAGGTCCTCTCCAACATGAATAGGTGCCTCAACACACTGTTATTACAGAAGAATTGAACTAGTGATCCAGTATCTCCTCCATTTGAGGGCATAACAATAAAGCAGTTTTTTCACAGGCTGGCTGCAAGATAATATATGGGACCAAACCCAAATGGTAATGTCTCTGGAGGCTACTTGATCAGCTGGCAAATAATCCTGCTCATTCAAACCTGCAAATAATCCAAGGCCATAATTGGACTGGAGTTTAGACACTCCCTGTGTGGAAATTACGTGCACAAGTCCCTCATCTCAGCATCAACACTAACATGAAAGATTGTACATAATCATTAGCATCACAGCAGATAAAAAATCTCCAATAAAAAATATCTTGGTCTTCCTCTAAGACTCAGAACAAAGACCCAGGCCTTGTTTTGTTAATCTTTCCTCTCCCATTCTGCTTAAGTGACCATACCACCTGAGATTAGCTCTGCTAATGCATTCCTGGATGCTGACAATATCAAGTTCTTTCCTAATATCTTCGTTTTTAATATGATATTGCCATTGATGCCATTTGTTCATGCCCCTAATCTTTCTCAGGGCTCTCATATCTGCAGTATCTAGTCTGTAGTCAATTATTTTACTTCTAACCCAGCTCTCAGATCCATAAGTTAAAATTGGTTTAAACACTGTCTTTTATACAGCTAATTTAGTGTTTTGGCAAATTTCTCTCTTATTCCATATAAATTTATTCAGTTGATTTCCTACCATACCAGCTTTGTTGATTCTATTGTCTATTTCCATATTTACAGGCCCCGGCGAGAGGGAGGGACGGAATGGGCGAATGCCGCAGGCAGAAAAATAAAAGGGCGGAAAACTTACAGAGTTTATGTTACATTTATGTTGGAGGCAGAAAAAATTAAAAATAAAAAAAAATTAAATTGGATATATCATATATTTAAAAAATATTAAATTTATATATACATATTTATAAAGATAATTATATTTTATTCTAATTATATAAGCTCCGATTAATTATTTTTATTTTGATAATCCCTGGGACCAGTACCATCGACAGGGTGTAGCATACAGGCAGCCTGCCTCAAAGCGCTGCTTAATAAGGTTGCTTGTTCAGCCATATTACGGCAACAAGATATTTTACCAAAATAGCATTTAGTCTACCAAATTAAAAAAAGTGCCATTTTCCATTGACAGTTAAATATGTGCTTATTATATTTTATTAATAAAAAAATTATAGTCATACATACTAAAACTAAACATTTTAGAACCCACTTATTAGATACTTAAGGAAACAACCCATAAAGTATCATACGATGTGAATTTCATACACTTTTATAGTCTATATATATATATATATATATATATATTGTTGAAATTAGGATTTACTCGGGATGTATACATTTATAAAAATAAATGTAACTGACTAGAACCCGAGAAAGTATAACAAAAACCTTTAATACATCACAACTAGTTTCATCGGTGATCCGACTTCTTCAGGTGAGAAATAAAAACATAAGACATAAAATAACACGGTAAAAAATGAACTTTACAGCTTAATAAAAAGCAGAATAATAACAGTCATATTTGAATAGGTGACCGCGTGCTACCGTTGGCATGAGTAGAATGTGTGCGACAGCTAATTTTTGAGCGCCAGTACTGGATTACTGCGCTATGGGAATCGGGTAAATTGTAGCTAAGATTATTGTTTAAATGTGAAGGGTCCAGAACTATTTCTTTTGATTCGATGATTCTTCTTTCGAATTCATCCTTGCAAATATATAAATTAGTAGTGCGTTCCCAATCAACTTGATGTGGCTGTTCTTCAAGGTCAGAGTTTGCCGAGAAAAGGACATGACTGGAAAGGGCGCTCGCTCGTGCTCTACTGTAGGAGATGTCACGTCTATGTTCCCCAAGACGAAGTGAAACAGATTTGTCTGTCTGGCCAAAATAAGGTCGACCACAGTTGCACAAAACTTTATAAACACCAGGAAAATGCAGATGGTTGTGTTTTGGTTTTGGTCGACTCAGAAAAGAACGAAGTTTTGGCAGCGTAGTATAGTCGGTCTTTATGTTGAATTTTTTCAGAATCTTAGCTAGTTTTGGGGTAAGAGTGCTGATAAAAGGCAACTGTATATGAGTGATAGGGTTGGAGTCATCTTCTTGTCGAGGATGTTGGCGTGGTCTCAAGCGTTTAGTGATGTTACGAGACGAATATCCATTATTTAAGAAGGTGTTTTTCAGGAAGTTAAGCTCTGTTTGAAGGTCTTCTTCTGTGGAAATGAGACATCTTGCTCGATGGGCGAGGGTGGAGATGATGCCCAGTTTCTGAGGTGGGAAGTGATGAGAAGAACCATGTAAATATCTATCAGTGTGGGTGGTTTTTCGAAAAATTGAAAATTTAAGACAGTCAGGAAATCTACTGATCTTTAGATCCAAGAAGGGGAGAACGCCGTTAACCTCTAGTTCAGATGTGAATTTAATGTTTTGATGTTGGTTATTTAAATGGTTTAGGAAGTTTTGCAGTTCCTCTAAACTATGTCCCCAAATAAGGAAGACGTCATCGATGTAACGTAACCACAGTTTAGGTTTCAAAGTAGAAAACCTTACACTCCAACATACTGACATAATGGTCAGCTTTGACGTCTCCTCCTTATATACAAATGTCCCACTCAAGGAAACTTTAGAGCTAATCCAAGCTAAATTTTCTCCCGATATCTCAGCCCTATTTCAGTTCACAATGAACTCAGGCTATTTTGTTTGGCAGGGAAAATTCTACAAACAAATGAGGGGACAGCCATGGGTTCACCACTCTCCCCACCCTTGGCCAATTTCTTTATGGAGATGTTTGAAGAAAAAGCCTTAGCCTCTGCCCCACAAAAACCAACCATATGGCTTCGCTACATTGATGATGTGTTCGCTATTTGGCCACATGGCTCTGAAACACTCCTCTCCTTCTTAACACACTTAAACAACCAACACCCCAGAATCAAGGTTCACCCTGGAAAAAGAGGAAAACAACAGCCTCCCTTTCCTAGATACACTAGTCACCCGCCAGCATGATGGAACCTTGGTTTTCTCAGTTTATAGAAAACCCACCCATACAGGCAGATACATTCACCAACAATCTCTCTCCCACCCACAACAATATGTAGTGGTGAAAACACTATACAACAGGGCTAAACTGATCTGTTCTAACGACATGGCCCTAAACACTGAACTAAATCACATCCTCAACACTTTCTCAGCCAATGGCTATCCCCCAAAAAAATCCAAAAAATATTAAAACCTACAATCCACAGCCCTCCCCCATCCCCTCCACAACAAGGATTATTCTAAATCCATCACCATTCCCCACATCCGAGGCATCTCGGAAAAAATCGCCAAAATTTAAAAAAAAAATGACCTGACCTCCTGTTATAGACCTTACAGAAAATTGGCATCCCTTATCCGCTCCACCAAAGACAAACCACTTCCCCTAGATCTACCTGGTGTATACCAGGTGCCTTGCAGTTGTAAACTGTCTTACTTTGGCCAAACAGGCAGGACAGCGAATATCAGAATTTCTGAACACAAGGACGACATCCGTTTTCACAAGTACAGCCATTCTGGTCTTGCAGACCATGCTCTGGATTCACGCCGCAGAATACGGTGGAAGAAAGCTACAGTAATACACCATAGCAAATACAAATTCGAAAGACTATGGAATCAGCCTCAGCCCTAAGAAACTCTCTAAACCTCAACAAATTTGGATGTATGTGACTGCCCCAAATTTGGGAGGCTTACATCAGCAGACCTTCAGCCCAACGGCCAAGAACGCCTACTTAGCCTGCTAGAGGGCACCATCAGGACTTTTAGGAGAATAATATCTTCATCTCTTCATTCTCAGTCACCGTGTTGTAGTGACGTGCACGTGCCTTTTTTTGCAAGTTCCTTTTGAAAATGGCAACGTGATATCCGAAATATCGGAAATATTTATTAAAGTGTAATTTAATTTATATTCATATCTACGTTGTTCAATTCCTTAAGTAATTTAATAATACATTTTTACTTAATATAAATAATTTATCATTAATGAGAGGAGTGAAATTGCTTATTTCTATATCTGCTATATTGCTCTCTTTTGTGTGTTTTATAAATCCAGTCTTTAACCAATGATCCATACTTTAAGAATTTGAAAGCTAAAAAAAATTACCGTATTTACTATAACTCACACTTTTTTCCCAAAATTAAAGCTAAAAAATCGTGGTGCGAGATATATGTAGGGATTTTCGGAAACAAGTTTTCAGAAAAACACAACTGAAAATGGGTATGACTTACCAAGAAGCTTCTATTCTCCATCACTTCTTCTGTTCTCTAGAGTGGTTTCGTTGTGTGCAAAGTTATCTACCCAAATAGAGTCATCGTCTTTCCCATTATATCAAGCAAAAATTACCAGTAATTTAAGACTTGAGATATGTAATGAACAATCCTTGACAAATTATTAATGAGAAGTGAAAGATGTGCTCGATTGTAGGCCAATAGAGAAAGAACAGCTATAAGAAGTGCATATGATTGGTGTAGTATTAACAAAAGATCGCACGACCCAAACAAAAAGCAAGCTGATAAATGAATGGAAATGCTAATTCTCTTAAACCGATTTTTCCATAATATCTGAAATACATTTACTATATATTTCTTAGTTTTAACACGTTCATGGTGAGGGGGGGGGTAGTGTTAAGCAAAACCGTATGTTGCACTGGCAACATGTGATTTTGCTTGAGTCTGTACAGCAGTTTCTGTTGAAGGGGAGATGTGATTCATTAGTTAGTGTTTATATTCCTAGTTATCTGTAATTGTACTATTTGTTGAGAAATATTTTACACAGTCTGCAAATATATGTGAACCTTATTCAGTGACATGATAAAACTAATTGTTTTTCATGTTTCTGCAGTATAGTTGCTGTTGTGGAGGGCATATTGTTTACTGCAGGAGCGAGTTATCGCTCCAACGTGAAAGTTGGAGCGATAGCGACTTGCAATTTGAGTAGGAGAATTCATTCATAATATAATTTAATATACTGTGTATATATATATATATATATATATATATATATATTTATAAAAATAAATTTAACTGACTAGAACCCGAGAAAGTATAACAAAAACCTTTAATACATCACAACTAGTTTCATCGGTGATCCGACTTCTTCAGGTGAGAAATAAAAACATAAGACATAAAATAACACGGTAAAAAATGAACTTTACAGCTTAATAAAAAGCAGAATAATAACAGTCATATTTGAATAGGTGACCGCGTGCTACCGTTGGCATGAGTAGAATGTGTGCGACAGCTAATTTTTGAGCGCCAGTACTGGATTACTGCGCTATGGGAATCGGGTAAATTGTAGCTAAGATTATTGTTTAAATGTGAAGGGTCCAGAACTATTTCTTTTGATTCGATGATTCTTCTTTCGAATTCATCCTTGCAAATATATAAATTAGTAGTGCGTTCCCAATCAACTTGATGTGGCTGTTCTTCAAGGTCAGAGTTTGCCGAGAAAAGGACATGACTGGAAAGGGCGCTCGCTCGTGCTCTACTGTAGGAGATGTCACGTCTATGTTCCTCAAGACGAAGTGAAACAGATTTGTCTGTCTGGCCAAAATAAGGTCGACCACAGTTGCACAAAACTTTATAAACACCAGGAAAATGCAGATGGTTGTGTTTTGGTTTTGGTCGACTCAGAAAAGAACGAAGTTTTGGCAGCGTAGTATAGTCGGTCTTTATGTTGAATTTTTTCAGAATCTTAGCTAGTTTTGGGGTAAGAGTGCTGATAAAAGGCAACTGTATATGAGTGATAGGGTTGGAGTTATCTTCTTGTCGAGGATGTTGGCGTGGTCTCAAGCGTTTAGTGATGTTACGAGACGAATATCCATTATTTAAGAAGGTGTTTTTCAGGAAGTTAAGCTCTGTTTGAAGGTCTTCTTCTGTGGAAATGAGACATCTTGCTCGATGGGCGAGGGTGGAGATGATGCCCAGTTTCTGAGGTGGGAAGTGATGAGAAGAACCATATAAATATCTATCAGTGTGGGTGGTTTTTCGAAAAATTGAAAATTTAAGACAGTCAGGAAATCTACTGATCTTTAGATCCAAGAAGGGGAGAACGCCGTTAACCTCTAGTTCAGATGTGAATTTAATGTTTTGATGTTGGTTATTTAAATGGTTTAGGAAGTTTTGCAGTTCCTCTAAACTATGTCCCCAAATAAGGAAGACGTCATCGATGTAACGTAACCACAGTTTAGGTTTCAAAGTAGCTGAGGAAATAGCTTTCTCTTCAAAATCTTCTAGAAAAAAATTAGCTAAGACTGGAGATAGAGGGCTGTCCATAGCTAAACCGCTAGTTTGTTTGTATATTTTCTCTTCGTAGCAGAAATAGCCGGAATTGATGCAGTGAGTTAGAAGAGCGAACACTTTTTTAGAAACCTTGTCCTTAAGAAGACTCAGAACTTCATCTGTAGGAACATTCGTAAACAATGATACGATGTCAAAACTCACCATTCTGTCCGAGTCTAAAAGATTCAAATTTTTTATTTTTGAGATGAAATCTTCAGAGTTTTTGATGAAGGAAGAAGAATTGCCAACTAAATGTTTTAAAGAAGCTGCAAGATATTTAGACAGATTGTATGTAGGTGAGTCAATCCCTTCCACAATAGGTCTTAAAGGGGTGTCAACTTTATGGATCTTAGGCAAGCCGTACAACCGAGGAATGAGGGGATGGAGAGAGCGGAGAGATAGTCTTGTATGTCTAGGAAGTTCAGAAGTTGATTTCAGAAGATTGTTTGTACGGTTATGAAGTTCTCTTGTGGGATCACTTTCTAGCATAGAATACGTATTAGAACTTAACAAGTTGTTCATCTTACAACGGTAGTCAGCTTTGTCTAAGATTACAGTTGCATTCCCTTTATCAGCAGGTAGGATAATAATGTCATTGTTGTTACGAAGTTGGTGTATTGCTTTCCTTTCTGTCTTCTAACTCACTGCATCAATTCCGGCTATTTCTGCTACGAAGAGAAAATATACAAACAAACTAGCGGTTTAGCTATGGGCAGCCCTCTATCTCCAGTCTTAGCTAATTTTTTTCTAGAAGATTTTGAAGAGAAAGCTATTTCCTCAGCTACTTTGAAACCTAAACTGTGGTTACGTTACATCGATGACGTCTTCCTTATTTGGGGACATAGTTTAGAGGAACTGCAAAACTTCCTAAACCATTTAAATAACCAACATCAAAACATTAAATTCACATCTGAACTAGAGGTTAACGGCGTTCTCCCCTTCTTGGATCTAAAGATCAGTAGATTTCCTGACTGTCTTAAATTTTCAATTTTTCGAAAAACCACCCACACTGATAGATATTTACATGGTTCTTCTCATCACTTCCCACCTCAGAAACTGGGCATCATCTCCACCCTCGCCCATCGAGCAAGATGTCTCATTTCCACAGAAGAAGACCTTCAAACAGAGCTTAACTTCCTGAAAAACACCTTCTTAAATAATGGATATTCGTCTCGTAACATCACTAAACGCTTGAGACCACGCCAACATCCTCGACAAGAAGATAACTCCAACCCTATCACTCATATACAGTTGCCTTTTATCAGCACTCTTACCCCAAAACTAGCTAAGATTCTGAAAAAATTCAACATAAAGACCGACTATACTACGCTGCCAAAACTTCGTTCTTTTCTGAGTCGACCAAAACCAAAACACAACCATCTGCATTTTCCTGGTGTTTATAAAGTTTTGTGCAACTGTGGTCGACCTTATTTTGGCCAGACAGACAAATCTGTTTCACTTCGTCTTGAGGAACATAGACGTGACATCTCCTACAGTAGAGCACGAGCGAGCGCCCTTTCCAGTCATGTCCTTTTCTCGGCAAACTCTGACCTTGAAGAACAGCCACATCAAGTTGATTGGGAACGCACTACTAATTTATATATTTGCAAGGATGAATTCGAAAGAAGAATCATCGAATCAAAAGAAATAGTTCTGGACCCTTCACATTTAAACAATAATCTTAGCTACAATTTACCCGATTCCCATAGCGCAGTAATCCAGTACTGGCGCTCAAAAATTAGCTGTCGCACACATTCTACTCATGCCAACGGTAGCACGCGGTCACCTATTCAAATATGACTGTTATTATTCTGCTTTTTATTAAGCTGTAAAGTTCATTTTTTACCGTGTTATTTTATGTCTTATGTTTTTATTTCTCACCTGAAGAAGTCGGATCACCGATGAAACTAGTTGTGATGTATTAAAGGTTTTTGTTATACTTTCTCGGGTTCTAGTCAGTTAAATTTATTTTTATAAATATATATATATATATATATATATATATATATATACACACAGTATATTAAATTATATTATGAATGAATTCTCCTACTCAAATTGCAAGTCGCTATCGCTCCAACTTTCACGTTGGAGCGATAACTCGCTCCTGCAGTAAACAATATGCCCTCCACAACAGCAACTATACTGCAGAAACATGAAAAACAATTAGTTTTATCATGTCACTGAATAAGGTTCACATATATTTGCAGACTGTGTAAAATATTTCTCAACAAATAGTACAATTACAGATAACTAGGAATATAAACACTAACTAATGAATCACATCTCCCCTTCAACAGAAACTGCTGTACAGACTCAAGCAAAATCACATGTTGCCAGTGCAACATACGGTTTTGCTTAACACTACCCCCCCCCTCGCCATGAACGTGTTAAAACTAAGAAATATATAGTAAATGTATTTCAGATATTATGGAAAAATCGGTTTAAGAGAATTAGCATTTCCATTCATTTATCAGCTTGCTTTTTGTTTGGGTCGTGCGATCTTTTGTTAATACTACACCAATCATATGCACTTCTTATAGCTGTTCTTTCTCTATTGGCCTACAATCGAGCACATCTTTCACTTCTCATTAATAATTTGTCAAGGATTGTTCATTACATATCTCAAGTCTTAAATTACTGGTAATTTTTGCTTGATATAATGGGAAAGACGATGACTCTATTTGGGTAGATAACTTTGCACACAACGAAACCACTCTAGAGAACAGAAGAAGTGATGGAGAATAGAAGCTTCTTGGTAAGTCATACCCATTTTCAGTTGTGTTTTTCTGAAAACTTGTTTCCGAAAATCCCTACATATATCTCGCACCACGATTTTTTAGCTTTAATTTTGAGAAAAAAGTGTGAGTTATAGTAAATACGGTAATTTTTTTTTTAGCTTTCAAATTCTTAAAGTATGGATCATTGGTTAAAGACTGGATTTATAAAACACACAAAAGAGAGCAATATAGCAGATATAGAAATAAGCAATTTCACTCCTCTCATTAATGATAAATTATTTATATTAAGTAAAAATGTATTATTAAATTACTTAAGGAATTGAACAACGTAGATATGAATATAAATTAAATTACACTTTAATAAATATTTCCGATATTTCGGATATCACGTTGCCATTTTCAAAAGGAACTTACAAAAAAAGGCACGTGCACGTCACTACAACACGGTGACTGAGAATGAAGAGATGAAGATATTATTCTCCTAAAAGTCCTGATGGTGCCCTCTAGCAGGCTAAGTAGGCGTTCTTGGCCGTTGGGCTGAAGGTCTGCTGATGTAAGCCTCCCAAATTTGGGGCAGTCACATACATCCAAATTTGTTGAGGTTTAGAGAGTTTCTTAGGGCTGAGGCTGATTCCATAGTCTTTCGAATTTGTATTTGCTATGGTGTATTACTGTAGCTTTCTTCCACCGTATTCTGCGGCGTGAATCCAGAGCATGGTCTGCAAGACCAGAATGGCTGTACTTGTGAAAACGGATGTCGTCCTTGTGTTCAGAAATTCTGATATTCGCTGTCCTGCCTGTTTGGCCAAAGTAAGACAGTTTACAACTGCAAGGCACCTGGTATACACCAGGTAGATCTAGGGGAAGTGGTTTGTCTTTGGTGGAGCGGATAAGGGATGCCAATTTTCTGTAAGGTCTATAACAGGAGGTCAAGTCATTTTTTTTTTAAATTTTGGCGATTTTTTCCGAGATGCCTCGGATGTGGGGAATGGTGATGGATTTAGAGTAATCCTTGTTGTGGAGGGGATGGGGGAGGGCTGTGGATTGTAGGTTTTAATATTTTTTGGATTTTTTTGGGGGATAGCCATTGGCTGAGAAAGTGTTGAGGATGTGATTTAGTTCAGTGTTTAGGGCCATGTCGTTAGAACAGATCAGTTTAGCCCTGTTGTATAGTGTTTTCACCACTACATATTGTTGTGGGTGGGAGAGAGATTGTTGGTGAATGTATCTGCCCGTATGGGTGGGTTTTCTATAAACTGAGAAAACCAAGGTTCCATCATGCTGGCGGGTGACTAGTGTATCTAGGAAAGGGAGGCTGTTGTTTTCCTCTTTTTCCAGGGTGAACCTTGATTCTGGGGTGTTGGTTGTTTAAGTGTGTTAAGAAGGAGAGGAGTGTTTCAGAGCCATGTGGCCAAATAGCGAACACATCATCAATGTAGCGAAGCCATATGGTTGGTTTTTGTGGGGCAGAGGCTAAGGCTTTTTCTTCAAACATCTCCATAAAGAAATTGGCCAAGGGTGGGGAGAGTGGTGAACCCATGGCTGTCCCCTCATTTGTTTGTAGAATTTTCCCTGCCAAACAAAATAGCCTGAGTTCATTGTGAACTGAAATAGGGCTGAGATATCGGGAGAAAATTTAGCTTGGATTAGCTCTAAAGTTTCCTTGAGTGGGACATTTGTATATAAGGAGGAGACGTCAAAGCTGACCATTATGTCAGTATGTTGGAGTGTAAGGTTTTCTATGCTGGCTTTGAAGTGGGCTGAGTTTTTTTTATGTGTGATGGTGTGTTGTCAGTATAGTGTGTGAGCTCTTTGGCCAAATGTTTAGCTAATTTGTATGTGGGGGAATCAATGCCATCCACTATGGGACGTAATGGCATATTTTCTTTATGTATTTTTGGGAGTCCGTAAATACGGGGGATATAGAGTTAAATGGCTTTAATCTGTTGGTAACTTCTACAGGCCAAGAAGTGACTTTCTTAAGGAGCCTGTGAAGTTTTCTAATTTGTGAGCTGGTGGGATTGTATGCGATAGGGAGGTTAGTAGCCCGATGTAATAGAAGAGCATTAAGCATACCTGTGTAGTCCTTTTGGTTAAGTAGTACAGTTGCATTTCCCTTATCCGCTTTGGTGATAAATAATTCTTTATTATTCCTCATTTCCTGTAGGGCTTTATATTCCTTGTTGGATATGTTGGTTTTTTGTGGTCTTGCTTTGGAGAGGACACAAGCTACATCTAGTCTTACACTGTTGGCAATTTGATGTGGAAGGTGGCGGATTCCCAGTTCGATCTGGATCATAATATCCTCACTAGGTATTTTTCTGGAGCAATGGTGAAGTTGTGGCCACAAGAAAGTGCGTTGAGTGCTTCAGGGTGACTGAAGAAAGGTTGATTACGGTGTTGGTAGCAAGTGTAATTTAATTTATATTCGTATCTACGTTGTTCAATTCCTTAAGTAATTTAATAATGCATAACCAATGTATAAGCCTGTCTACGAGAATAAGTAAAAATGTATAGTATATTTATAAATTTTGTTCTATTAAAAATAAATCTTTTTTTTTTTTAATGTACATCTAAATTCGAATAAAACAGAATTTACAATGAAATATATTTTTATTTATTATTATTTTGATAAGGGTATTTTGATAAGGTACTTGGTAATAATGAAAATTAAAGAAGAGGTACATGGATATCTGAAGTTTCAGAAACACTGATCTATCCAAATATTTAGTCTGAAACATAGGTGTATGTTACGCTGTTCGTTTTCTTAAAATCCACTTCGAATTTGGATAGACAAAACAGCGTCACATGCACTTACATTTTTTTCAGCATCATTTCAATTTTGAATGTGAAACATATTGAGTGTATTGTGTATTCTGTGTTTAAGTGAACTTTGAACAATTTTTGACTTTGTTTTTAATTGTATACTTAATTTTTGGATTTTTGATAGACAAATAAAATTTTAAAGATAATAGTTTATAAATTATAAACATTAATCAGAGCCGCATTTTGCTATAATGCCAAAATCACTTGTTGGGCAGCATACTTTACATCTTACATTGCCCTCAATAATTATAGTTTACCTTTAATTATCAAATTTTCAAATAATTGTATAAATTAGCTATTTATAGTAAAAATCTGTAGAAGGCAACTGTTTTAAATCGATTTTTTAAAAAATAAGATTTAATTATTTTAAAACTCTTAAAAATAATAAATAAACTAACTCAAAATTAATAATTAATAGAAAAAGAATAATTTATCAATACAAAATTTATTGTCATTTAGATCAGTAATTTGAAAGAGAAAAAGTTATCGGAAGCTTCTTTTCTCAAAAGGAAAAAAGAAAAGGAAGAGCAAGTAAAGAAAGCAACAAATGATATAAGGAGATTTGGAATTTGTGTGAGGAGCAGGTTTTTTGCATGGAGAGTAGTGAGTGATTGGAATGCATTGCCCGAGAGTGTGGTGAGCGCAGAGACAGTAAATATATTTAAGGAGCGGTATGATAACCTATGTGTATAATAGTGGACCTCCCACAAATTTGTAATAATAATAATAATTATTATTATTATTACAAATCGTTCACATATTTGCAAAATTTTCTTACATGCCAGTTCGCTATCTCAGTGTTAATGTGTATTATATTATTAGCTTGATGAATGAATTTTGTTACCTTGTATTTATGAAGGCAAGTTTGTAGTTAAATGTGATTTATCTTAGTAATGATTTTTTTAAATAAATTATTTATTTCATTTTCTTTGTAGCTATAGCCGTGTTTTTTTAACTTTTTTTATTTATTTTTATTTTACGAACTCTTATATATATATTTGAAGTTGTGCCCATTGACTACTATACTGAGTTTCACGTTAATATTAAACAAGGTAATTTTTAATTTTATTTTGCTTATTTATTTGTTTTCTTAATGCAGTAGTCAGATAAAAATGATTGCATAAAGGGGTGAGACTTGGCAAATGATGATTCAATTCTAAATTTTTTACTTGGTTTTGGGCCCATACTTTATGAAAAAAAAATAAAGTTTTTTTATGATTTCAGAAACTGACAAAAATGGCAGACCAGAGAAACAAAATGAAAACCCTTTCTGGTCATCAATACAGAAAAAGACTAGCAGAACGAGAAGTTATTTGAGCTCACCAAGAAAATCAATTGCGAAAATTTTTGAAATTATCAGAAACAAGAGTCAGTGAAAGTGACGTTCCTGTGGAGTCCCCCACTGACAATGAGTCTGAAAATTCTAATTTGTGTTTAGATGATAATCAGGCTCTTGAGAAACATCCAATAGCTTAGACTTCAAATACAAATACCTCAACACTAAATTACGAGCTTCTAGACGATCCTGCTTTATGGCCAAACTTGTCCAATTCAATAATTGATATATTAGGTCCTCCTGCTGAATCAAGAGACTTTTTTTCCATGCGATGAACATAACAGAAGTTTTCATGTATCGCATTATAATAGGATTTTGAGTAACAGAGAAACCATTAAAAGAACTTGGTTAATTTACTTAAGTTCAAAAAATGTAGTATTTTGTTTCTGCTGCAAATTATTTTCTAATATTCGAACTATGAACTTAATTTCGGAAGGAAATAACGATTGGAAACATATGTCCCAAGTTCTTCAGCGCCAGGAAAAATCTCAAGAACATTTTAATAATTTGGAAAAATGGATTGATTTGGAAAAGCTTTTAAAAAATGTACAATTGATCAACATCAGCTAAAATCACTCAAAAAAGAACACGAACACTGGATGCATGTTTTAAAACGCATAATATAGGTTATAAAATTTCTTGCAAAAGAAAACATAGCTTTCAGAAGAAGTTCAGACACTCTATATACAAATAATAATGGAAAATTTTTGAAAGTGATTGAATTATTTGCCGAATTTGACAGCGTATTACAAAAACATGTAGAATGCATAAAAAACAATGAAATTCACATTCATTATTTAGGGAAATGTATACAAAACGAAATCATTAATATATTGAGTAATGAAATTAAAAAAAAAAATTGTAACTAAAATAATGAATGCTAAGTATTTTTCAATAATTGTTGATTGCACCACTGATATTTCATGGCAGGAGCAAATGTCCTTAATTATAAGATATGTTTCCATAAAAGAAAAAAATGAAGAAACCCAAGACATTATACAAATAGAGGAAAGATTTCTAGATTTTATTAAAATTAATAATACAACAGGAAGTGGAATGGCTGAAGTAATTTTTAAAATTATTAGAAGAAAAAAACTTAAATATTCAAAATATCCATGGTCAGAGATATGAAAATAGGTCAAATATGAAGGGGAAGAATGCAGGGGTACAAGCACTTTTAAGGAACAAAAATCCTAGAGCATTTTTTGTCCCGTGTTGTACGCATTCCTTGAACTTGGTATTGAGTGATGCAGCAAGCTGCAATGTAGATACGGTTTTATTTTTTGACATTATTCAGTCAATCTATAATTTCTTTTCTTCATCGAGTCATCGATGGGAAGTTCTTCTAAACCACATCCAAAATTTTACTTTAAAACCTTTAGGCACGACGTGATGGGAAAGTCGTGTTGAAGCTGTAAAAGCAATACGAAATCAAGTAAAAGAAATATATGAAGCTTTAATTTTCATCACAGAAGATGACAGCTTAATTGGGCAACAAGGCATTAAAACAAAATTGGAAGCTAGTTTGTTTACAAAAAAAATTAATTCTTTCAAGTTTATATTTGGCACATTTGTTTGGTATGACATTCTAAGTGAAGTCAATGCATCTAGCAAACAATTGCAAAATATCTCCTGCAATATTATGGAAACCTTGAAATCATTAGATGTCACGAACAAAATTCTTGACTTCATACAGAAGCGAAAATAAGTTTTTGAAGTTAAGCACCAAGCACATAACTTTGCTCAAAATACTGAGTTAAATGCTGATTTCCAAATTAACGACAGCACCAAATGACATGTAAAAACTCCATTCAGTTATGAATGTCCTGAAGAATCAATTACTAATTTTGAGCAACAGTTTCAAATTAATTTTTTTAATGTAATTCTTGATTCAGCAAATACATCAATTACTGAGAGATTTGAACAGCTAAATAAATATGAATCAATTTTTGGGTTTCTCTTTAACATTGGTAACTTAAAATTTGATAATGATACAGTAAAAAAGCTTGTTTCTACTTAGAAATTGTTCTGTCTGATAGTGATCAAAAAGATATTTCAACAATAGATTTATTAGATGAATTTAAAATATTGTCTCGGAGGATATCAAATAATTATTCTCCCAAAGAAGTATTAAATTATATTTGTGCAAATAACTGCATAAGTATTTTTTCTAATGTGTACACATCACTACAAATTCTTTTAACAATCCCAACTACAGTTGCAAGTGCTGTTTTTCTAAATTAAGACTTATTAAAAATTATTTGAGGCCCACAATGTCCCAAGAGAGATTAGATGGCTTGGTCACTTTATCTATTGAAAGTGAGATAGCCATCTTGGCTATCTCACTTTCTAAAAGATCTTATTTTCTAGAAGATTTCTTATTAGATCTAGAAGAAGTAGTAAAGTCTTTTGCCAAAATTAAGGCTAGAAAAGTTTATTTTTTTTTTAATAATTAAAACTGTTAATTTTTAATTTAAGATTTTTTTTCATATTTGTTTTGTCATAATTAATGTGATTTATGTAATATTTATAAATTGTGTTAAAATTATGTACTCATTACATAATAAACACAAAAATATTTTATGTATTTATTATTATTTATTTATTCATTTATTCATTATTATTTATTTATTTATTTATAATTTTTATATATACATATACAATTTCGACCGAAGGGCTGGAAAAAAAACCTTGCCCACACTCAACAATGTGCTCGGGCCGATGCTCATATTTAACTTACTATCTTCAGTAAAAATTGTGCCTAAGTAGCTGAAATGCTTTACTTGTTCCACGGGTTTCCCGTTCACAACACAATTAATATTTTCAACAATTCTACCTATTTTCATTGTCTTTGTCTTTTTATTTCTGACCTTCGTACCATATCTATTACAACAGTTATTCAATTTAGTCAGGGAATCTTGCAGACTTGTAATGGATTTATTTAGAAGTATAACACCTTCCGCATAAAGCAAAGAGCTGACATTAACATTTCCAATTTTGATATCAGGTTAAATACCACTTTCCTTCATAATGTGATCTATATAGATAATGAATAACAGAGGGGATAATGTACATCCTTGTCTGACACCAGATTTAACATTAAACCATCTTCCTGTACTTCCTTCAATTCAAACTGCTGACTTACAACTCAAATAAAGACTAAATATTGCTTGATATAATTTTTCAATGACACCATATAACTGTAGCGTATTCAATAGATTCTCTCTTGGCACTTATCATATGCCTTTTCCAGATCTACAAAACTCAAATAGAGATCTTTGTTATATTCCCATGATTTCTCAACTATCTGTCGTAAAGAGAAAATCTGATTCTGACAGCCTCTATTTGGCCTGAATCCAGCTTGTTCTTCACCAAGCTTCTTTTCCACAATCCTTCTCAACAGTTTCTCAAGTTTACTTGCATATATCTTACCACGAACACTCAGCAATGAAATGCCTCTGTAATTCTCACATTCAGTTTTATTTCTCTTGTTATATATGGGTACTATGAGAGCTCAACTCCAATCATCTGGAATTTGTCCCTCTGTCCAGGCTTTATGAACACTTTTATACCTCCTTTTATACTTGAGAATTTCTGGTCGAATATCATCTAATCCTGCTGCCTTTCCACATTTCAGGTTTTTAATGGCTTTTTCTACTTCAAGTATGGATATCTATTCCTGACTACATGCCTGATCACTGTTTTTTACCACTGTGCTGTCATCACTGCTTGTTTCATTTAGACGTTTTTCAAAGTAATTACTCCATACTTCCAGGATATCTTTTTTTCTCCTGTTTTCATGTCACCTTTATCATCTCAAAACAAACCCCAACTCAACATCACCAGAGTTAAAGATCGGTACTATCAACGTAAGAAGTCTGAATGGCAAAGAAATGGAGTTAGCTGAGGAATTAGATAAGTACCAGATCGACATAACAGGGGTGACTGAAACAAAAAAGATCAAACCTGGTGATATCTTTCTGAGCAATAAATACAAAATGTTATATTCAGGCAATGACAATCAAGGAAAAGAAGGAGTAGCCATAGTATTCAACACAAAATACGAGGCTAATCTTCTTGAATGGCAGTCAGTCTCAAGTAGAGTAATGTGGGCAAATATGAGAATGGGGAACTAGACAATGAGACTTATTTGTGCCTATGGTCCCACAGAAGGCTCTACTAAGGTAGAAGTGGAGGAATTTTTTGAGGCTTTAGAAAAAGCAACTCACACAATGAAAAAGGAAAAGTTGGTCCTTGTTGGGGATCTAAATAGCAGAGTAGGAAATGATTGTGAGACATACAAAAATATTTTGGGAAAATTTGGAGAAAAGAGCAAAGTTAATAATAATGGCAAATATCTGTTGGATTTCTGCTCAGAACATGGACTGGTTATTACTAACACCATGTTTAAACATAAAAATGTGCACAAATTCACATGGAGAGAAGAGACTAGGAATAAGAAAAGTCTCATTGACTATGTTATTGTTGATAGTGATGTATACTCCCTGGTGCAAGACACCAGAGTGTACAGAGGATTTGAAATTGGAAGTGATCACTATTTAGCTTGAGCTGGATAAAATTGAATTTCATATTGAAAAGAATAACATGGAAGAAAGTTTTAAAGCGAATAAAAGTTGAGCAGCTCTCAGATGTGAACTGTAGACTAAAATACAGAGAGATTATTGAAAAGAAAATGAAAGACTTTGAGAACAGGAATCAAACCTTGGAGATTCAGTGGCAAACTCTAAAGAAAACATTGATTGATTCTGCCAGAGAGGTATGTGGTGAGGTTGTGTGCAAGGATAAAAAAATCAGAACTCCCTGGTGGACACAGGAAGTTAAAGAGGCAGTGAAGGGAAAGAAGAAAGCATATCAAAAGTTCCTGGCAAATAAGTCAGCTTTTACTCTTACAGAATACAGAGACAAATGTAAGAAAGCTAAAGAGTGTGTAAAACTAGCTAAACAAAAGTCATGGAAGGACTTTGGCAAGAATATAGAAAATAAACATCAAGAAGGTGGCAAAATATTCTGGAGGTTGTTGAAGAAGCTTAGGAATGGAGGAAAGAGTGCTGTAAAAGGAGTTAGAGATGATAAAGGTGACATGAAAACAGGAGAAAAAGATATCCTTGAAGTATGGAGTAATTGCTTTGAAAAACTGCTAAATGAAACAAGCAGTGATGACAGCACAGTGATAAAAAACACTGACCAGGCATGCAGTCAGGAATACATATCCATACTTGAAGTAGAAAAAGCCATCAAAGGCTTGAAATGTGGAAAGGCAGCAGGAGTAGATGATATTCGACCAGAAATGCTGAAGTATGGTGGTATAAAAGTCTTACAGTGGCTGCACTGCATAGTTCAGAAAACCTGGACAGAGGGACGAATTCCCGTTGATTGGAGTAGAGCTGTCATAGTACCCATATATAAAAAGGGAAATAAAACTGAATGTGAGAATTACAGAGGTATTTCCCTACTGAGTGTTCCTGGCAAGATCTATGCAAGTATACTTGAGAAACGGTTGAGAAGAATTGTGGAAGAAAAGCTTGGTGAAGAACAAGCTGGATTCAGGTCTAATAGAGGCTGTTTTCAGGATCAGATCTTCACTTTACGACAAATAGTCGAGAAAGCATGGGAATACAACAAAGATCTATATTTAAGTTTTGTCGATTTGGAAAAGGCATATGACAAGGTGCCAAGAGAGAAGCTATTCAATACGCTGCAGTTATATGGTGTCAATGGGGCCTTATATCAAGCAATACTTAGTATTTATTTGAGTTGTAAGTCAGCAGTTAGAATTGAAGTACAGGAAGATGGTTTAATGTTAAATCTGGTGTGAAACAAGGATGTACATTATCCCCTCTGTTATTCATTATCTATATGGATCACATTATGAAGGAATGTGGTATTAAACTGATATCAAAATTGGAGATGTTAATGTCAGCTCTTTGCTTTATGCAGATGATGTTATACTTCTAAATAAATCCGCTACAAGTCTGCAAGATTCTCTGACTAAATTGAATAGCTGTTGTAATAGATATGGTATGAAGGTCAGCAATAAAAAGACAAAGACAATGAAAATAGGCAGAATCATTGAAAATGTCAACTGTGTTGTGAATGGAGAACCTGCGGAACAAGTAAAACATTTCAGCTACTTAGGCACGATTTTTACTGAAGATGGTAAATTAAATATAGAAATAGACAACAGAATCAGCAAAGCTGGTATGGTGGGAAGTCAATTGAATAAATTCATATGGAATAAGAGAGAAATTAGTCAGAACACTAAATTAGCTATATACAAGACAGTGTTCAAACCAGTTTTAACTTATGGATCTGAGAGCTGGGTCAGAAGTAAAACACTTGACCAAAGACTAGAGACTGCAGACATGAGAGTCCTGAGAAAGATTAGAGGCGTGAACAGATGGCATCAATGGCAATATCATATTAAAAATGAGGATATTAGGAAAGAACTTGACATTGTCAGCATCCAGGAATGTGTTAGCAGAGCTAATCTCAGGTGGTATGGTCACTTAAATAGAATGGGAGAGGAAAGATTAGCAAAACAAGTGTTCTCTGCCAGTTTGGCAGGAAAACGACCCAGAGGAAGACCAAGATATAGGTGGATTGATACGGTACAAAGTGCCTTAGACGATAGAAATATAAGATCTGATAATGTTGGAGTCTTGACAAGTAACAGACTGATTTGGAGGAAAATTGTAGATGGGAAGTTAGTAATGATGTAATTTTTTCATGTAGTACTGTCATATCCTGTACACCCCTTGAGGGTACATGGCAGGAATTTGATGATGATGATGACTTTATCCTCTCTAATTCTTTTACAGCACTCTTTCCTCCAGTTCTGAGCTTCTTCAACAACCTCCAGAATATCTTGCCACCTTCTTGATATTTATTTTCTATGTTCTTGCCAAAGTCCTCCCATGACTTTTATTTAGCTAGTTTTACACAATGTTTAGCTTTCTTACATTTGTCTCTGTATTCTTTAAGAGCACAAGTTGACTTATTTGCCAGGAACTTTTGATATGCTTTCTTCTTTCCCTTCACTGCCTCTTTAACTTCCTGTGTCCACCATGGAGTTCTGATTTTTCTATCCTTGTAGGCAACCTCACCATATGCCTCTCTGGCTGACTCAATCAGTGTGTTCTTCAGGGCTTCCCACTGAATCTCCAAGGTTTGGTTCCTGCTCTCAAACTCTTTCATTTTTTTCTTGAATAATATTTGTGTATTTTAATCTATAGTTCACATTTGAGAGCTACTCAACTTTTATTCTCTTTAAAAGTTTCTTACATCTTCTTTTCAACATGACATTCGATTTTATCCTACTCAAGACTAAATGGTGATCACTTCCAATTTCAAATCCTCTGTACAGTCTGGTGTCCTGCACCAGTGGAAAAACATCACTATCAACAATAACATAGTCAATGAGACTTTTCTTATTCCTCGCCTCTTCTCTCCATGTGAATTTGTGCACATTGTTATGTTGGAACATTGCATTAGTAACAACCAGTAAATGTCCTGAGCAGAAATCCAACAGGTATTTGCCATTATTATTAGCTTTGCTCTTTTCTCCAAATTTTCCCCAAATATTTTTGTATGTCTGAGAATCATGTCCTACTCTGCTATTTAAATCCCCAACAAGAACCAACTTCTTCTTTTTCATTGTGTCAGTTGCTTTCTCTAAAGCCTCAAAAAATTCCTCCACTTCTGTGGGACCATAGGCACAAATAAGTCTCATTGTCCAGTTCCCCATTCTGATATTTGCCCACATCACTCTACTTGAGACTGCTTGCCATTCAAGAAGATTAGCCTTGTATTTAGTGTTGAATACTATGGCTACTCCTTCTTTTCCTTGATTATCATTTGCCTGAATATAACATTTTGTATTTATTGCTGAGAAAGATCTCGCCAGTTTGTCTTTTTTTTTATTTCAGTCACCCCTATTATGTCGACCTGGTCCTTATCCAATTCCTCAGCTAGTTCCATTTCTTTGCCATTCAGGCTTCTTATGTTGATAGTACCGGTCTTGAACTGTGGTGATGCTGAGTTGGTGTAAGTTTTTAGGATTTGTTCCAGTAGCTGACTTTTCGCTGTTTTTCCTGGTCCCCTAGCAAAAACAACGGGGGCCTTGTTTAATCAGGCGACACCCCAGTCGGAATGAAATTCTGTCATGTTGTACCATCATTTGAAATTTTGGTTTGAGCCAATAAGAATACAATTTGGTTGGCTAAATCCCAAATTGCCAGCCCATCTGCGTCCGTTCAGTATCCAGGTAGATACCTAACAGGGTGCACTACAAGAAGGTGAGATTGGATTGGACATTAGGTCAGGAAACCTGGTTAGTTCTCCACATTTCTTTGAAGGCTATGTGTGGAGGTCTCCTCTCAGTTATATAGCTTTGACTCTTAAGCACTCCTGCCCATACACGAGAGGTTGGATAATCAACCTATAGCACATTAGTACTATGTATTGGTAATGGGTTGGGAAAGGAAAAACTTGTTTATATTTTATTTAAAATCCTGTATACTGTATTCTTTGGGAAGCACATTAGAGGGAAGACTGTTCCACAATACAGTAGTAGCAAGAATGAAGGAGGAGGAAAAGAAACTTATTTTTTGCGTTTCAAGGTGTACTGTGAAGGGATGTTGGATGGCAGCCACACTGTTCCAATTGACGTAGTACTGGTGGGAGAATTATTGATGATATTTCATATGAACATTTGCCATGGAAATATTTATAGAATACACATACTGCAGAAACCGAACACCTGTGCAAAAGTGGGAGGAGTGAGTTGGTAAGAGATGGGTTATTAACCCGGCATTAGTAAGGTGGGAAAATGTAACAAAAGTGGCAAGGTGGGGTCCGACACTAAACTTGCTTACATGCAACAGACTGTCGTCTATGGCATCGAGTAGTGGGTTACGGGAGGGGAAGCTATACTGAGGCATGACTCACTGTAATGCGTTGTTAAAAAGTTATAGTGAATTTAAAATCTTTGGGGTCTGTGACAGCCCACCTTACTAACGCCGGATTAATCAATCTAATTGCCCTCCTCTGTATTGAGTCAAGCATTTTGAGAGAGCTCTTAGGAGCCTTCTGTTTGATTGATCACTGTGTTTGTGCTGAGAATGCTAGATTAGAGAAAGCTTAGATGTGAAGTTTTAATAAACCATGTTTTTTATCATTAAAAGAATGCGTGAAACATGAAAATTTATACGGAGTGTTTGAATTTGTTTTGGTTCTTAGATGACTAACATTATGATTCCATTTGAAATCAGTATGTTTTTAAATGAAAAACAGATAATTGGAACAAAAATAAAGAAAATAAGAAACAAAGTTAATCAAAAGAAAATAAAAAGCAAAAATCAATTTTGATAATCATATACAAAAGCACTTGAACATGATTTCTATGGTATATGGAAACAAATGTGGAGAATTATTAATATATAAAAGGAGGAAGAAGCAGAATATATCCCAATATTAAAAGTAGAAACAAAGGAACTGGAAATTTATTTTAAAAACCTTTATAACCAAACAGTTGAAATAAAAGTAGAACTAGTAAACAAACAAATTTCTATTAAATAAATACAATAGAAACAAAAATTGAAATAACAGAAAATGAAAATGCAATTAAAAAATTTTAAAATAGGAAATCGCCACATCTAGATAATATCAATACTGAATTATTAAAAAATGGTAAAGAAATTTAATTCAGAGTTTAAATATACTATACAACCAAATAATAAATACAAAAAAGATTCCAGTAGAATGGAGGGGGAAGTATAACAATACCAATATTTAAAAATGGAGATTAAAAAAAAAAAACAGAAAATTATAGAGGGATAAAGTTATTAAATATCTTAATAAAAGTACTAACAAAAATTCTAAATAATAAAGTAACAAAGGAAATTAATCTATTAGATGAACAACAAGGTTTCAGAGAAGACAGATTATGCAATATTCATAATCAGACAATTGATAGAGAAAACAATAAGAAACTATTTATATGCTTTATAGATCTGGAAAAAGCATTTGACAGAATATTAATTCAAAATGTAATAGAAATATTGCAGAGAAGAAAAGTATCAGAAAACATAATACAAATAATTAAAGAAATATATGATAATAATAGCTGTACAATAGAAACATAAAGAAAATAATTAAAGAGATACAAATTAATAACGGCATTAGACAAGAATCTTTAAGCCCAACAATGTTCAATATAATAATGGATGAAATAATACAAGAAGTTAATAAAATACAAAATACAGGAGTGAAAATAAGTAAGAACTATGCTGTTATTATTATTATTATTATTATTATTGTTCCGGGAAATTCCAAGGAGTCGACAGACTCATCGAGGGAGGCCCTAACATCATGTCTGGAACAACTATTCAATATTCACACAGTATCTATCATATCTTGCCTTGAACTCATTCACGGTCGTAGCACCCACAACAGACTCTGGAAGCTTATTCCACTCATTCACCACTCTCCAAGTAAAAAACCTAGCTCTAACACCCTTGTCAACCACGCTCTTGCCCAGCTTCCATGCATGGCCCCTAGTCCTCCCACCACCAGTCATATTTTCAAAAATATCTTCTGGAACAATCTTATAAAAACCCTTCAGTAATTTGAATGTCTCAATCATATCATCCCTCCTTCGCCTATCGTCCAATTTCTGCAACCCACAAATCTTCAACCTATTCTCATAAGGTTCATTCCACAGACCTGCTATCATCTTGGTCACTCGTCTCTGGACCCTCTCCACTTCCTCCCCATCACAAAGAAACCTGGCGCCCATAACTGGGCACAGAAGTCCAGATGGGGTCTTATCAAGGCTTGATACAGAGGAACAACAACTTGTTTGTCAATGCATGATAAAGTATTTTTCATAAGCCAAGTAATTTGGTGAGCTGTTTTAGTCACTTTTGCAATGTGCCCCCTAAACTTCAACTCCCTATCCACCAACACTCCCAAATCCCTGGCGTCATCAATCTCCTGGAGTACGGTTCCACCAATGCGATATACTGCTGCTATTCTTTTCACCCCAAAGTGCATAACCTTACACTTTGCCACATTAAACTGACATCCATTTTTCCTAGCCCAGTTCTCCAAACTATCCAAATCATCCTGTAAAATTTTGACATCCTGCGCACTCACAATTGCTCTACCAAACTTTGCATCATCAGCAAACAAGTGAACACTTCCTCTCAAATCCTTTCCAATATCATTGATGAACAAATTGAAAAGCAGTGGTCCAAGAACAGAGCCCTGCGGCACTCCACTGGTCACAAGACGTCTTTTTGACTCCACTCCTGAATAAACCACTCTCTGGTATCTCTCCTTCAACCACCCTCCTATCCATCTTACCAACCCTATATCTATCCTCATCTGCTCCAGTTTACTGATTAGGGTTCCATGTGGTATCCTGTCAAAGGCCTTGGCAAGGTCCAGTAGTATCACTGTAAACCCATTACCCCTATCCAGTTCAGCCGTCACTGTGTTATAAAACGTGAGCAAGTTACTGAGGCATGATCTACCCTTCACAAAACCATGTTGTCCCCCATACAATATCCCATTTTCATCTATCCAATCCTGTATTCTTTTCTTGACTAATTTCTCTAAGACCTTGACAATGATTCCTGATATGCTAATCGGTCGGTAATTTACAACAGCAGTCTTGGAACCACCTTTATGCAGTGGAACTATTTTCCCCTCCTTCCACCCGCTCGGGACTAACCCAGACCCGAGACTCAAATTAAACAAAATGGTCAAGGGTACTGACAATTCTTTAGCTGCTTCTCGTACTACACGAGCTGGTATACCATCCAATCCCACAGATGTATTGACATTGAGGTTATGCAATAGACTACTCACCTCCACTTCATCCACCACAATTCCCGTATAATCTACTGGTTTATTAGTTTCTGCAATGTCACCACCTGGATGATATATTCTTGCAAAGTGCTCACTCAGTAACTCAGCTATCTCAACTGATTCAGTTACCTCCCTACCATTGGCATTCTTTAAAATCATTCTGCCATGTGCATTTTTCCTTTTACTTGCTACATATCTAAAAAACTGTTTAGGATTCTCTTTAGCCTGCATGGCCAATGTTCTTTCGTAATCCTTTTTTGCTTTTCTTACCACGCTCGTCACCATTCTGGCCTGCGCTTTATACCTATGTTATGCAGATGATGTACTATTAATTGCAGAAAATGAAACTCAGTTACAAATATTACTGCATACATTTAATAAAGTAGCAAAATTATATAATATGAAGATATCAAAAACAAAATGTATGACAATATCACAAGAACCACAATAATGCAAATTAGAATTGGAAGGTACTATTACTGAACAAATAACTATTTAGATATACAACTGAACTGGGAAGGAAGGCCGCATCTAGAAGTCAGAGAACAAGTTACAAAAGCTGCAAGAATATCAGGATGCTTGAATGAAACAATATGGAAAAATAAACATCTTGGAGTAGAGAAAAAAACTGGAATTTATAAAGCAGTAATCAGGCCTATTATGATACATAATGCAGAAACAAGACTAGACACTAGAAAAACAAGCCAAATGTTAAACATGGGTGAAATGAATATATCAAGAAAAATAGTAAATAAAACTAGACTAGATAAAATAAAAAAATACAGATATAAGAAAACAATGTGAAATACAAGCGATAAACAACTGGGTATCAACATGAAGAATAAAATTAATTGAACATGTTGGGGGGGGGGGGGGAGTGAAGATAGAATAATAAAACAAGTCTATAGTTGGAAACCAAAGAATAAGAGAAAAACAGGAAGGCCTAGAAAAAGACACTATTAAAGAAAATGAAGTCTTGGTCGCAACAGATATCACATCTAATGCGTGAAGAAGATTTTTTAAAAGCTTAATATAAACTATATAATGGGAATATTTTTATGATTTCTAAGATTTAGCAGTTATTCAGTACTGATTTGTTTTACAAAATCTTAATTACTGGCTGCATACCTAAAATAACATTCTCCAATAATTATACTATGAAATTCAATTTCTCACCTGAATAACTTGATGGATCATACCCGAAACTTTATTCATAAGAGCTGTTAATCGATGGGCCCGATCACTAGGAGTAGTTTCTGGTCGAAAATGGGTGGATGCTCTGTAACGAGCTGCCATATACAAAGTATAGGTGGGTGCTAGTTTAAACTGCACTTGACTAGGATCAAGTTGCAAAACAGATGCACTGAGAAAGGCATCTTCTCCTGAAAGGAAGAAATATAAACATTTGGAGTTCTAGACCTGCAATTTTGTTAAGCAAATCAGTTCATGCATGGTTATTTTTTTAAAAAAATGTTTGTTTTTTTTAATTAACATACAGTTGTCAATATAGAAAACATTTCCCCCCCCCCCCTCCTTTATAAACTACAGTTAATTGTTACTAGCAAATATTGTTATAGTAAACTCATTCACCATAAACGAATTATGAAAAAATCTCAGCTACAGCCATATAATAACACATGCTGTTTGACAGGAAATTTTAACAAACATACCACTATAACAAACTATTGACATGTATAACCACATTGGCTATATGAACAGGATCATTTATCAAATCACCGACTGTCACTTAATGGTAGTGCAGTCAGCTCTATACTGCACCTGTAGGTACAACTATGAGTAGACAAATTTCTAAACACCAATTTAAGAAGAACAAGTGTATTATTAAATATGCAACCTCTGCATATAACTAAAGTGTATTATTAAATATGCAACCTCTGCATATAACTAAAGTTACCTATTTAATATGATAGAAAACAAAATCAGATTAATTTTTAATGTGACTAATCATTATTAGTACTGTCTGCATGGATAATAAAAAACAAAGCTATTCCTCTTAATTTGCTGGTCTTGTGAATATCCTTAAGAAATTGTTTCACAAGATCTCGGTAAGACAACACTGCTAAACCAGGCTTCAAGTGGCTTAAAAAAGTTCCATGTTCAGTCTTTAGAACAGGATTAACTTATCATGCTTAAGGTAATGACACTGATGTAAAATAGGCTAATAGTCATGGGTGAGATTCACATTAAAAAAAGGATACAAAAATAAAGATGTAACTTTTAAATGGATATTTTTGTTTAACATTTTGTTAAGTTCTAGACCAGTCACAATAACAGTGTGCTGCTGTTTCCTAACCTTAAGTATGGCTCTCAAGAGCTGAAACAGCCAGCACTCCATGTTATTGGTCCTGTATATACAGTACTCATTCTTTAATTTTTAGTTTTCAAATGTTTAGTTATGATAATTTTCATTCTTAATCTTTCAAAATTTATAGGCGATTTGATTCATCATCATCATCTCTTTTTTTACTAGTTTTATTCATGTTTCCTTTTCAACAAATGAATATACATATTTACATTCATATAACTGAGCTTCATTCCAAAGCTCAGTTATATGAATGTAAATTCATATAACTGGGCTTTGTGTTTTGGCTCAATCAAGTTCATCTTTGAATACCTTGTCATCCTTATTATCTAAAAATAAAAAACTATATATGCCTTTTTAATTACTCTTAATATAAATTAAAGTTTTATATTAGATGTAATGCCTTTGGTTGAAAAACATAATAGTTCCATCACTAAATAAATCTTATTTTTTAATATTGTTTTAAATTAGGAGTGACATGCAGATATAAATATGGTAAAAATCATGAGGATCTGCTCAACACATAAATATGAAAAAAATAATGAGTCTTTTTATGTAAATTTTTTTTCCCCTTCTTTTTGCAAGCAAGTTCAGAAGGCAGGGGAATTCTATTAAGAAGTCTTTTTATGTAAAACACAAGAAAATGTGTTCAGAATAGTAGAACTTTCACCCTTTTTTGAATAAATAATAGGCAACATCTCTGAAGTGATTTTTTACAGTGATAATAAAAATTGTAGGCTAAAAGATCAAAGCTAGTAACTGGAAAAAGACTTCCACATAGCCTATAAAAGAATGCAGAAAATTGACCACAAATTCTGACCTATTGTTCAATATCTTCATTCTTTTTGTATGCCATGTCTCACTATTAAGTATCCACCTAGATAATGAACAAACAAGGATGTGAGTGACAACAGAGCACTGAGCCAACCATACTGTATTCTGCAGTCTGGTTGGCTCAGCAGAACTGGCAGAAGAATTAGAGAAGTGTTATGTTTAGACATAATCATAGTTCCTGAGTCAAAGAAGACAAACAGCGGAAGTTCTGGTAAATAATAACGACAAACTGATATATCTGATCAGGAAAAGGAATGAGTAGCTATAGCTTTTAACATTAAACACCACAATAAACTTCTTGAACAGCAAGCAATTTCATCAAGTAGAGTGATGTGAGCAAATGTCAAATTGCAGAAGTGGTTAACAAGACTTATTTGAGCCTAACAGTCCAATTCCACACCATGGAAGAAGTGAAGGAAGCTGTCATAAAGGAAACAGAAAAGCTAATTCTAATTGGAGATCAGCCAAGCAAGAAATGAATACCACATACACACATAGAAATGCTTTGGGAAATTTTGGAGAAAAGTTTTAAAAAAGAATCGAAACTTAGTAGCTTTCAGAGGTGAACTGTAGACTCAAATATATAAATGTATTCAAGAAAAAAAATTAATTTAATTTGCAAACAAGAACCAAACTGTAGAGATATGAATGCAAACAAAAAGAAAAAAAAAACAATCACTGACTCAGACAGGTAAAGCCATGAGCAAAAAAAAAATAATAATAATAATAATTAAAAAATATACATACAATAAATATATATAATATGCTGAAAGTTTATTTTTCACTTGTTTAGACTAGAATAAATTTAGTTTAATCCATTATCCAAGTGTGAGTAAGTGTGGGAGGAGAGACAGATCGCATAAATGGTGTATCACACATGCCTGTATTGTATGAAAAATGATATTTAGAAAACACTGTTAACATTCAAATATGTGTATGCAGAGCTTATCTAAGAAGTATAATCACTTAAGCACAAGATGAGTAAAACTTACCAATACAAGCATTTGAGCAAGAAAAAGACCCAGATCTAGATGAACTGACACAGAAGTGTTTCTGCAGACTAAAATATAAGATCTGATCATACTGGAATTTTGACAAATGGCAGACTAATTTGGAGGAAAACTGTTAACAGGAAGTTCTAATAATGTAACTTAATCGTATAATTCTATCATAGTATTTACATGTATACTTCTTGAGGGTACATATCCTCAAAAACAATATATCTCCTAGTATACTTCCCTCAGTTTCCTGAGATGTACCTTCAGGACAAATAGTTGAGACAATTTCTGTATTTGACATAAAGTGAAAATGTAATCCTGACAACCTCTATGGCCCATAACTAGCTTGTTCTCCAATTTCAATTCCACAGTTTTTCTCAACCTCTTTTCAAATATTTAAGGCTTACTTCAACCACTAACCGTTTAGATGAACACAACTCTTACATCTGCAATCATGACTATGGTCAGTCTGGCCTTGCAGACCATGTATTGGAAACAACTCACAGGATCTTCTGGAAGAAAACCACCATAGTAAATTTAAAAAGGAAAGACGGTTTTTGGAATCAGCAGCATCACTCAGAAATCAACCCAATTTAAACAAATCTGGATATATATAAACTTCCCAAAAATTGAGAAACCATAATCGTTAGAGGTCCCATTTTACATCCTAGGCTACCTACAAGCACCCATAGAGGGCATACTACCTAAGTCACCTACCTGTTTCATTAAGTATTATGTTGTGTGTGACAAGTGTTATTTGTACTGAAGATGTCTCCGTGATTGAGACATCAGTACAAATAACACTTGACATGAAATACTAGAAGCATTAAAATTAGTTTTTAATCCTTTCCTAGTGCTGTCCATACTCCATTAAACCTTCAAACATGATGTCCCCCAGCACTTAAGCCTTAACACAATGACATATGCAACATTAAACTGATAATCATTATCCTTTTCCCACAATGCCAATTTATTTAAATCATCCTGCAGGATATCTACATAACCTTTATCAACTATTGTTCTTTCGAGTTTTGCATCATCAGCAAACAACTCAACATTCATCCCATCTTAAATCTTTCCCTGCATCACTGATATACTGTTGTGTCCAATTGTTGTTATTTTTTTTGTACAATGGTTGTATTTTATTCAATCTTTTCTAACCTAAACCTTCTTCTATATTAACCTTATCGGCTGCACCATTCATGTTGTAACTTCTTCTTCCTTATTATAACTATCCTACCGGCTGCGCCATTTATGTTGTATCGCTTCTTCTTATTCACACTTATTTTAAATCTTTGTTGCTTTATCTCCGTAATACACTATCGGGCAGCATGTGGTACCTCTGAGGGACAATGGAATTTCCTCGAGATAGAGGGAGTACCAGAGTATCAGTGTCTAAGATTTACCTCTCGTAAAACGCCAAGAAATTTATTTGTTTCGCTGCGCCACTTAGCGCTATTAGATTATTAAACATTAACAACTAAGAGGTAATCTCTGGTCAGTACTTAATGATACCTATCAACTCTGCAGACGTGACCAAAATTTACTCTTTTCAAATATCCCTTTTATATCCCGCATAGGTTCGCATTAATATTTTATAAGCGGTGCATCGGATTCCAAAAATCACAGAAAGTCTTTGTTAGAATCAAAAGCAAGGTTTATTATACTCAAAAGTTGATACACATAATAACATTAAATTAAATTCCATCTTAAGGGAGTTTCAGACAAGGTATATAAAATTCAAACACTACTATTATACTAAAAAAATAATATACAGTAGCGTCCTAAAGTATGAATTATATTAACCTTCGCTAATGCATTAATCATGTACTATTATCACAATCAATCTAAGACTCCGTAGCTCTGTCAGACTACACAAGATAACATTCATATCTTTCACAATCTCTTTATATTATGCAAATTCTTTACTCTAAACATATCCTTAATTTCATTCAATATAAAGGCGAACATTAACACAACAACAGAGAGTAAGGTAAAATCAATATTCTTCTAAAGTCCTAGCAATACAATCCTATCCTAGGTCATTAATGTTCTTCTTCTATAACATATTAACGTGACACAAATCTTTCATTCCTATTCAGTATAACAAAAACAAAGTTTACTTATCTTCCCTTTTCGATTCTTTAGTGCTTTGTAGGTTCACAGGAACAGGCCTTCTGTGGACTGCCAGACTTGCTTCCTTCTGCTGAGATACTGCTGCCAAGACCTGTGACTGCCTCCGGTACCGGGGCACTGGCACCTACGCCACAACGAGAGGGGAACACACAGTAGATCGAGGAAAAAAAGCCTTGTTACAGGGTCGCATGACCCTTATATTTCCCCTATTCTTCTCGGCGATTCTCGCCCTTTTCGATGTCCAGCCAACTCACACGTGTTGCTACGTCACAGCGTCCATGTCTCTCCCCTGCTATTGCACATACGCCGACGTCACGTTGTTTGCTTGGGGCGAGCCGCTTCCTCGCGTTACGACTCCGTAACCTTTAGACTTGACTCCCCCCCCAACTGTTGAATTTGTGCTTACATTTTATAATTCTTTTATACATATTTTATAATGCTCTGCTAATGTTTTACACTTTCATATTAAATTAACCACATTCGTGAATGGCACAAAATACATACTTATTTAACCTTTTCATAACAGAACACACTTGATTTACATATACATATTACTTATTTTACATTTAGAGGCAATTTATTGTATTTATCTCATTCTTTTGTTTGGAAAAGCATGTTCGACTGTGATAAGATAGGAATTCATAAATTTACACTCTATCACAATTTAACATAGGCCTCCCCTTTCAATAAAAAAAATTTTCTAAAAAAAATTTTTTTTTCTCAAGTGTTCCTCCTTACTGTTCCAAACGAGGGGGGGGGGGGTCTCTATTTTAATGGCATCTCATACTTTCATGTTGTGGGTTTCGTCTACTCCTGATATAACTTGTGCCCCTGTTATAGTTTGCGTCTCACTTAGTGCCTTATTTTGCTCAATCTCCTGGGATTGCTCTTTCTCACTTACTACGATTTTTGTTCCATCCCTTTTCAACCCTTTTGTGGTGTCCTGTTTGCCAAAAAATTGCGTTGTGAATTGGAGGCAACTAGTCCTGCTTAGTTTTTCATCAGGATTGGGACTAGGCTTTCTTATTTTCCTCCATTTCTTCTTCCTAGCTCTACCGTGACTTACTCTTGGGACATTAGGCTTAACTGTGTCTATTTCTAGGCTCCCAGTGCCAATTGAATTTCCTTGTGAAGTTTGTGCTACCAAGGATACCTGATTCAGATGAGGGCTTGTCTCTGCTGACAAAGTGTGCTCCTTCATGCTTGAGTAGTCACCTGCTGGCTCACCTTTAGATTTACTAATCTGGGTTATAGGGCTCCCCTTAAAAGCTCGGATTCTTGGTGAGTTCCATCTGTTATTTTGCAATTCTGACTGAATTCCTTTCCTCATGTTTTGCCTTCTTCCAAGGAGATATACTTCTTTCCTTGCATAATCACACTTAAAGTTGTATCTCATTAAAAAATCATTGCACAGAATCAGCTTTATGTGTGGGAGAGAAGATCCTGACAAGACCAGAAACTCTTGCCAAACACACATTCTGAACTCAGGCAGATACACTTTAAGATTCACTGATTTAGAAGCATGAGATGCTGAGGCTGTACACCCAAATATTCTCACGGATCTTTTGAGGTAAGTGATTTTGTCCTTAATATAGGGTTCTAACCTTTTAAAATAGTCTCCAGAAATGATGGAGGTTTGCGCTCCAGTGTCAAGTAGGGCATTGCAAAGCTCTCCAAGCACACTGGTTTTCACTATCATTTCATATGACTGCCCTTTTATTCCTTGTCCCTTCTTCCAAGTTCTATTAGTAGAAGTATGCTATCTAGGTTCATCATCATGACCTCTATTAAAATGTCCCCTGCCTTTAAAACAATTGCGAGCCATGTGCCCAATTCTATCGCACCTATAACATCTGGGGGGCTCTCTTCCATTTCCTTGATCATTGACCCTATGCTCTGATTGTATTACAAACTTTTCTTGGGAGGTAATAGCTGAAAATTTTTCCATTACCTTGTCTAGTCGGTCAAGAAGGGGCCTTTGTAGTCTCTCGACCTCTTCTCTAATTAGACATTTAGTTTCGACCGCCTCAGAGATATTTGGTTTTGGGGCCTTCACTGATAATGACTCTAATCTTTTCATGACATCGTTCAATCGCTCCATGACAGGTTTTTGGAGCAGTTCCACTTCCTGTTTTACAATCGCCCTGATCTTACAAGTCTCAGGGGGGATTTCAGTTAACTTATTTACTATCTCACTATTACTGCCCTCGTTTCCCTTTCTTGTCTTGGATTTTTCTTTCTTATCTTGGTTCATTATTGGCCAGCATTCTTGCTCAACCAAGTTTACAAGATCGGCAGCAGACGTGGGATGTATGTCTCCAAGTATCTGCTCCCTTTCTCTGACTGCATTGTAGCATTCATCCAAGTTAGTCACTTTTTTATTGAAGGCAGTTTCCTTAAATTCCTTTCTTACCCCTTGCCTGAATTGCTGGAAAATGGCCCAGTCCAAATGAGGTTTCTCTTCATTGTGGACACTCAGGGTACTGGCCACCGTTAATAATCTGTTCTGAAAATCAGATACACTCTCCCTATCCTTCTGAGTGCACCTCTGGAGTTTCCATAAATTAGGCCCCAAACATCCTAGTTTAGAGAATTGGGAAATTAGGACCATTTTAAACTTTGAATACTCCACGGTTTCTCTTAGAATGGGAGAGGAGTATAGGAAGATTTTTGCGTTCCCTATCAGTTTACTTCGGAGCAAGACCAGTAACTGAAAGTCAGTCCATCTTCCAACTTTTCTTAGTTCTTCTACAGGGTGTTCGGGATAAATTTGACATATTTATAATTAATTATATTTTTCCGTAAGTTACATGTATTAACACACACTTCTCTTCATTTAAAAGGTTGGACCCTTCTTCATTCATATACAAGATGTCAGAAAGGATGGATAGCTGGAACCCACCTGAATCATGGAAGAGAATAACTTGCATCATGATGATTCATGCCGGCCATCAAAATAAGGATATTTCGACTGCTGCCCAATGCTCCCTGAATACAGTAAAAACAATCAGGCATGAACTAGAGACTTGCAATGGTGACTACGAGGATGTAGCAAGAAGAAAGATCCCTAGCAGACGATCTGATTGCGTTCGTACAGCAGAATTCCTCGCAAATCTGCAGGAACAGGTGTTGAAGATCCCTGGCATTGGAATTCGGGCTTTGTCACGTGAAATGAATATTGCAGCCTCTACTATGAAGCTTGCACTCAATGAAGACCTCCGCTACTACTCATACAAGCGCCGCAAAGGTCAGCTGCTTACAGAAAAGGCCCGTGAAAAACGTTTGATAAACGCGAAGAAACTTCTAAGCAAAGTGAAACATCCTGCGGAACCACAAACAATCTGGTTCTTTTCCGATGAGAAAAACTTTTGCCAGGATCAAAAACACAACACGCAGAATAACAGATGGCTTGCATACAGTACAAAGGACATTCCTCGTGTAATGCAGACTAAATTTCCCCAAACTGTGATGGTTTTCGGATGTGTATCCTCTGAAGGCAATGTGATGCCTCCGCATTTTTTCCAAGAGGGCCTCAGGTTGACTTCAGATGGCTACGTGGAGTTGCTAAACACTGTAGTCAAGCCCTGGATAACAAGGGTAGCCAATGGTAGGCCGTATGTATGGCAGCAGGATTCGGCCCCTTGCCACACCTCTGGGAAAAGTCAAAAATGGTTGTCTGAAAATTTCTACGACTTCACCAGTTCAAATGTTTGGCCTCCAAACTCCCCAGACCTTAACCCCATGGATTATTTTGTATGGGGCGCAGTTGAAAAAGACACCAATCGCACTTCCAGTAATACAAAAGCCCAGTTAATGGATAAAATTAAAACAGTTTTTGCGGCCCTTCCCAGGGAGACTGTAGCATCAGCTTGTTCGAGGTTCCGAAGCAGGATTGAAGCTGTGATCGATGCTAATGGTGGTTATTTTGAGTAAATCTTGTTGATAGTATTGTAATTAACTCTGCCTGTAATGTTTTTGTCAATTCATTAAATTTAATAGATACAAAGAAGATTTTCTTTTTCCTTACGAAACTGTCAAATTTATCCCGAACACCCTGTATGTATGAAAATAACGAAATGACATCATCAGAGTCTTCGCCTGAGAACTGGGGGAACACTTGTTGGGGGTTAATGCATCTAAAAAACTCATTGTCCTCCATTATTGAGCTACTCGTAGGGTTAGACATATTTGCCTCTAAGTTTACACAAATAATTAATCAAACCTTGCCTTTGTTAAGAAATTCTGTTTGGAATCCAAAACCTGCTTATTGTGTTTTATATAAGTACTTATTTTTAGTTATATAAACCATATGCTGTCGGCTGAGCCATTTATGTTGTGTCCAATTGTTGTTTTTTTTTGTACAATGGTTGTATTTTATTCAATCTTTTCTAACCTAAACCTTCTTCTATATTAACCTTATCGGCTGCACCATTTATGTTGTAACTTTTTCTTCCTTATTATAACTATCCTACCGGCTGTGCCATTTATGTTGTATCGCTTCTTCTTATTCACACTTATTTTAAATCTTTGTTGCTTTATCTCCGTAATACACTATCGGGCAGCACGTGGCACCTCTGAGGGACAATGGAATTTCCTCGAGATAGAGGCAGTACCAGAGTATCAGCGTGTCTAAGATTTATCTCTCGTAAAACGTCAAGAAATTTATTTGTTTCGCTGTGCCACTTAGCGTTATTTGATTATTAAACATTAACAACCAAGAGGTAATCTCTGACCAGTACTTAATGATACCTATCAACTCTGCAGACGTAGCCAAAATTTACTCTTTTCAAATATCCCTTTTATATCCCGCATAGGTTCGCATTAATATTTTATAAGCGGTGCATCGGATTCCAAAAATCACAGAAAGTTCTTTGTTAGAATCAAAAGCAAGGTTTATTATACTCAAAAGTTGATAATAATAACATTAATAATAATAATAATAATAACAATAACACATAATAACATTAAATTAAATTCCATCTTAAGGGAGTTTCAGACAAGGTATATAAAATTCAAACACTACTATTATACTAAAAAAATAATATACAGTAGCGTCCTAAAGTATGAATTATATTAACCTTCGCTAATGCATTAATCATGTACTATTATCACAATCAAAGACTCCGTAGCTCTGTCAGACTACACAAGATAACATTCATATCTTTCACAATCTCTTTATATTATGCAAATTCTTTACTCTAAACATATTCTTAATTTTATTCAATATAAAGGCGAACATTAACACAACAACAGAGAGTAAGGTAAAATCAATATACTTCTAAAGTCCTAGCAATACAATCCTATCCTAGGTCATTAATGTTCTTCTTCTATAACATATTAACGTGACACAAATCTTTCATTCCTATTCAGTATAACAAAAACAAAGTTTACTTATCTTCCCTTTTCGATTCTTTAGTGCTTTGTAGGTTCACAGGAACAGGCCTTCTGTGGACTGCCAGACTTGCTTCCTTCTGCTGAGATACTGCTGCCAAGACCTGTGACTGCCTCCGGTACCGGGGCACTGGCACCTACGCCACCACGAGAGGGGAACACACAGTAGATCGAGGAAAAAAAGCCTTGTTACAGGGTCGCATGATCCTTATATTTCCCCTATTCTTCTCGGCGATTCTCGCCCTTTTCGATGTCCAGCCAACTCACACGTGTTGCTACGTCACAGCGTCCATGTCTCTCCCCCGCTATTGCACGTACGCCGACGTCACGTTGTTTGATTAGGGCGAGCCGCTTCCTCGCGTTACGACTCCGTAACCTTTGGACTTGACTCCTCCCCCCCAACTGTTGAATTTGTGCTTACATTTTATAATTCTTTTATATATATTTTATAATGCTCTGCTAATGTTTTACACTTTCATATTAAATTAACCACATTCGTGAATGGCACAAAATTCATACTTATTTAACCTTTTCATAACAGAACACACTTGATTTACATATACATATTACTTATTTTACACTTAGAGGCAATTTACTGTATTTATCTCATTCTTTTGTTTGGAAAAGCATGTTAGACTGTGATAAGATAGGAATTCATAAATTTCCACTCTATCACAATCTAACAATACAAATTAAAGAGTAGCAGCCATAGTACAGAACCTTGAGGTACTCCACTAGTCACCCTCATTCTTCTAGATTTCACTTCACCATTTACTACTCTCTGATGCCTGCCCATCAGCCACCCCTATCCATGCTACTAGCTTCATATCCATTCCCATTTACTCCAACCTTTGTAATAGTTTTCCATGTGATATTCTGTCAAATACTTTTGCAAAGTCCAGCAATATCATGGTATAGCCATTTTCTTTATCCAATTCTGCTGTCACTTTATTATAAAATGAGAATAAATTACTAAAACAGGACCTACAAAGCCATGTTGCCCTTTACAGTAGGCAGCATGGCTTTGTAGAGTATTGCTTTTATTAAGTACAGAGTATATTTTAGAGTATACAGAGCATAAGTATATTAAGTGTAAATATTTAAGTACAGAGATGAGATGCTCCAATTTGGATATTATGGATCCATCCATGTTTTATAGCCAAATTTAGAAAGAAACTTAAAAGCTTCAAAAATTTATCAGAATTTGTAAGAACATAACACCTTCTCATAAGCTTTCTAGTAAATTTTCAAAAGAACATTTTTCTAAATTTTTTACTTTTGTATGTTTCCACATTTTGTTATAAAATATAGATATATCTGTAACATTTCCTATTATAATATCTTATGTAAAACAAAGCTTCTCAGCTCTGCAGTTTAACACTTTGAGTCCTATCGATGTAAATATACTTTGATCCCCTGTTAACCCAGAATCCCAATGTATATTTACATCAGTAAATTAAAAATTCCGAAAATAATAATATATGCTTGAAATTCATTATCAGACTGTACTATAGTTAGATCTGAACCTTCAGCTTCATTATCCATGAGGATGGCTGACTTAAAAGGGAATTTATATTAGTATATCGTAATGCCTGCCCATCAGCTGCATCACGTACGATCGCACGTGTTCATGTTTATATTACATTGCACTGTCATAACTCTGGCTGCTCCAATCTAAACAATATAAAGGATTCACGATTCTCTTCTTGTGACCTGAGGGAGAGAGAGAGATCAGTTTGAATTTCTCTGTCACCATAGACAGACCAGGACCCAGTGGTTCCCAAAGCAGGGGTATAAAACAGTTCTTGAATGAACACGAATTAGAACAAATGATCGAGGAAATACTTGATAATGAAGGATCTGAATTAGATAATTGGGTAGACAGTGATCCAGAACAAGAAGAAGCAGATCTCCCCACAAATACGAGATCTGAGTCAAACAACAGTGATGCAGAACTTCGAATGAGGGGTGACCAAATTCGAGGCTGTTCAGCGAGTCGTGCTTGCAATCGCACACGAGGTCATGGTGTACGAGTATCGGGGAGAAGTGGCAGTCAGCAACCAAATGACGCCCAGTTGAACTGGAAAAATGAGGGTACTATGCAAGATATACCTTTTTTCATCAGTACCTGGTGTATCTTGTGCATCCAATATCAATGAAAATTTATCCCCTTCTCAAGTTTTTGAAATATTTGTAAATAACAATGTTATATCTGATATGAAAACTGAAACCAACAGATATGCTGCACAACTTGCAGCAGAAAAAAAGGAAAGAGCCATTACCTAAACATTCAGTCTTTTCAAGATGGAAACTTGGTACCATATCCATATCCAGAGATCAAGTTGTTTAAATAGTGCAAGCCAAGGTAACTCGGATTTCGGTCTTGGTCTCATAAGTTCCTGGTAAATTTTCAAAACTCCATTATCTTTTTAATTTGGCTATAAAATACAGATGGATCCATAATTTCCTCCGTTTCAGTATAATAACATTATCATTTAATTTCATAGAGAACATTATAAATTAAAGATGCCAAGAAGTTATATTCTTGGTTTCATCCTTTATCCAAGTGTGAGCATACAAAGTTTGCACTTGAAGTCAGCTTAATGTTTAAAAAACAATGCAGCTTAGTCCTTCAAATAACAAAAATATCAACAGAACTCATTTTAAATTGTGAAATATAGAAAATAATTATGGTTCTAATAATTAAAATGAATTCATGATAAATTATGATGTAGGAATACATTTTTTGGAGTAGCATATGTCTGGTTTCTTCATAAATATTTCTGACTTCAGAAAAAAACTTATAAAGAATATGCTGGTAATTAGTGCTGAAAGAAATTTTCTGAGAAATTGAAATGTGGAATAAGTTTATTCATTTACTTGCATATAACAGGAATTTTTCTGCTTTGGTCGACTAAATACTGAATCCTTCTAATCTGGCCAAAGCCAAATATCTGAAAAACATGCTGAAGCAGTAATTACTGAAGTAAAACTGGATATTCAGTGCATCCCTAATCATAGAGAAAAAAATTAAGTTCATTGGATATTTTAATGCTAATGAAAAATTGTTCCACATTGTTCATGACAACTGCTGTTCCAGACCTTTGGCTCTTGGCTAGCATTTTTTTTACTATTTATTAGTGATCCTTCCAGGATAAGTAAATGCTGGACTGCATCTTCACTGATATATTCATAATCATTTCAAATGCAGAAAAACATGAGATACACTTATTTAAGAAATAGGCTATTCTGCATATCATTAGTGGTATTAACCATTACATCCTTGAAATGTTGTACAATGAATGAAAAACAAACACACAGTTTTTCCATTTTTTAAGGGTATATCTGTAACCTTATAAGAAATATTACAATTACCAATACTCTAAAAAATTATAAGCCTCACCTTCTTCCCAAAACTCAAGTACAGCAGGAAGTATGGGATCAGTACCTCTTCGATGTTCATACTTATCATAACTACTACGCCCCTGGGAACTCTCTCTACCAAGTGATCTATGGGAATGAGCATCATCAGATTTCCTGGACATGCGATCATCTCTAGAGTGAGTAGATACAGTTTCAACATTGCCTTCAGTATCAAATGTTGTCTCATAACTCCCATGATGATGAAGAGATATCTGATCATCCTTTCTTGAGCTCCTGAAAATTGAAGAAAGTTTCTAAAGTTCAACGTCATAATTATCAGTGAATATGTTTATAATTAATCCAGTTATTAAATAACTAGGGTCTCAATTTAATAGTCCTTAAATGGCTAACTTTGGAAATGACTAAGAACAGCACTTAATATATTCAGTTAACTGACTTTTTTTTTTTTTTTTTTATATACAAAAAAAGACAAGCCAGAAAAATTCAAAGTGCTATCATGCATGCTAGAACAGGCTGTTTAAAGCATCCATGCCCAAGGTGGGATTTGAACTGAAAACCTGTTGGTTGGAGTGCAAGTATGCTATTCACTCAGCCAACTAGGCTAATTGGTTTCACAAGTGTGACAAGATAAGAGATCACAGCACCTTAACAAGTAGTAAAAATAATTACAAATGTCTGCATCTGGCAAGAGAGTCAATGATACAGACATTTTTGTTATTCATGAAATATTCACATTTAATTAGACCAAAAAGATTCTAGTTATTGAAACCAGAAGTGTTTTCTAAAAATTAATAATTTTAATTAATGTAATTTAAATTATTAATTAATAAGGCCCATTTCTCTGCTGAAACAGCAATCAATTCCTGCAGTAAAAGTTAATTGTTAGTCTTGGCCTTATTTGATGTCCTAAGTCTTTTCCAAAGATGCTACAAGATTCAAACCATACTGCCCTTTACACTCCCATTACCTTAAACTAATGTTGAACTATGTTGCCCAAGTCCTTACAGTAGATGATTTGTTATAATGCTGACACTCAACTGAGTTGCTTCCAAGAATGGATGTAGTGCACATACAAACAAATTCCTCAACCAACCAATGGTTATGGAGGTATGACATGATCAAACATCAATATGTGCACCAAATGTGTCTACCATGAGCATCTACTGCTGCTGCTTCATGTTACTATAAACCAATTCTATTAAGGTATTGTTTGATATTGTCAAATCCATCTCATTTGGGATCAATCTCTTCTCCTAACACCTTCTGAATCACTTCACGTAGACTTGTTGACTGAGTGAAAGATATGCATGCTGACAAATGGCCACACCATCATAGCTTTTCCTTATGCAGGATAGTGCTAAGAGGTGGATGACCACTCCTCTGATGTGATCAAATATCTGATATATATCCTTTCTAAGAGTGTACACAGAATAGGATACTATGATATTGAAAGTTTTTTCACTTGTACTATATATTAAAGTTGCTAAAAAATTATACTCTTGGTTTAATCTTTTATCCAAATATAAGCAAAATATTTGTGTGTGACATGTCTTCACAAGTGGGCTACTTGTATATAGAGGATAATGACTTCACATCAATTGCCTTCATATCCATAATGCAACTCCCACTGACAAAACCTCAATAAAAGTTGAAACCAGTTTGGGTAGTGGCGCTTCCCATAATGCATTGCGTTATACACATCTGAAAGGGTGCGTGCTTTGCATTATGAGATACTAAGGTAAATGATGTAAAGTCATTAGCTTCTATATACAAGTAGCCCAGTCGTGAAGATGCTTCATACAAATATTGTTTGCTTACACTTGGATAAAGAATTAAACCAAGAATTTATTTGCATCTTTATTTTAATGGATACTATGATAGGACTATATAATTTATATTATTGTTACCCTCCTATCAAAAGTTGTCCTCTAAATTAATCTATTATCCATTAGGAATTCAATACTGGCTGAACCCTATTCTGGACTAAGGCAATTCTGATAACATCAATCCACCTAAATCTTGGTCTTCCTCATTCCCCCCTCCAGCATCAAAAACTTGTTTTGCTTGATCTTTCTTTTCCTGTTCAAGTGACCATTACCACCTGGCATAAGCTCTGCTCACACATTCCTAAATGTTAGCAATGTCAATTCCTTCATTTCTGATATGATTCTGCTATTGATGTCATCAGTTCACTTCATTAACTTTTTTCAAAACTCTTATATCTATGGATCTCCAAGTCTTTGATCATATGTTTTATTTCTAACCTAACTCTCAAATGCACACACTATTTTTAGAAAAAATGACAAATTAAATGTGGAAATGTTGTGAATGAAGTGCTGAAGTATTCCCCATCGATATTTTCAATGTTCCAGCCTACCTTTATAGAATTTGACTTAATTGATTTTCATGCCAAATTTGTTACAGAAGTTATTTAATCTAGTCAGAGAATCCTGATGACTTGCAGTGGATTTGTTTAGGAGTAGAGCATCATCGACATAAATTAAAGAGCAAATCTGAATATCTCCAAACCTTATTATGATAAGGTTTGATGCCACTTTTCTTATTAATGCAATACATACAGATGACAACAGTGGATATCACTATGCATCCTTATCCCACACCTGATTTTACAGAAAACTATCATCATATATCTCATATCTATCTTTATCTACAAATCTGTAAATAAGTATATTTTTGTAACTTGTTCTTGAAATCCTCTAAATTTTTAAGGATGAAAATTTCCGGTAAACAAGGGGAAAACTTTTGCCCTTGAAAAGTTTAGCAACTTGCAGTAAAAGTTGCTAAACTTTTACTGAAAGTTTATGTTAGATACTCAATGCAATTTACAATAGGTCTCAAAGGATCATTCTCTTTATGTATCTTAGGAAGAAAATAAGGTCGGAGAGTCCGAGTCTGATGAATCCAAATCTTTTTTGATCATGTCTTTGTCCCAAAATTGAACTTCATCTGAGTATTAATTTTTTTAAATTAAATATTAAGTAATTTTTTTAAACCATGAATGACAACAGCACATCTCTTATTAAGCATCTTATTAAGCACATCTCTTATTTGATTATAATAACAATCTTATGACCTAAAATTCTGGTAGAAAGGTTTATATGCTGGCTATTCAAAACTATTATTTTTGATAAAATTACAACATATGCTGAATAGTAATTGTAATAACTTTAATTAATACTTCCAACATTTCAGAAATGGTACAGTGCCATCATCAGGAATCACAGAACAATGACATGAGCAGCCAGGCAACCAAGGCTGCCTTGGCTATTGGGCTGAAGATCTGAGGATGAGTACTTCTCAAATTTGAAGCAATTTCATGACCCAAATTTGTGGAGATTTGGAAAGTTTATCAGGGTTGAGGTAGTTCTAGGAACAGCCTCTCATATTTGTATTTGCTGTGGTGCAATAGAGTGACCCTTATCCAGCGTATCTGTGATGGTGTCCAAAGCATGGTCAGCAAGCTGGGTTTCCGGTGGAAACAAGCAAGCTCGGTTCCACCATTACAGAATGGCTATAATGGTGGAACCAAGTGCAGTTCATACGTTCAAAAATTCTAATATTGGCTGTCCTGCTTGTTTGGCCATATAGGAAAGTTTGCAACTGCAAGGGACCTGGCAGGTCTAGGGAATGTAGCTAGTCTTTGGTGGAGCAGATAAGGGATGGATGCCAATTTTTTTTTTATGTAGTTAAGTTTATCTTTAGGATTTTGTTAATTTTTTGGATGTACCCCAGATATATGGAATGGTGATAAATGTTGTGTAATTTTCATTCTACTGGTGACCTACACAGAGGTGACCTTTTGGTCACCAAAAAACTTAAACCTTATAAATATAGCCCCTCTCCCAGATATATGGGCTACCAAATAAATCCATAAACAAACCCTAACAACATCTACAATGAAGAATAATGTGCCATTATGGTTCATTGTAGATGGCACTAATTCGTCCACATACAGATTTTTCAAACATTTAACTAAAGTGTTCTCACAATATACTGGCAACACTCCTTCACACACACAAAAAACTCAGCAGACAGAAAGCCCACTTAAAGACACCTCAGACCTTATCCAAGCTATATTTCCTCCTGATATCTCAACCTTACTTCAGCTCATCATGAACACTGGCTATTTCATTTTGCAAGGAAAATTCTACAAACAGAAAGGAACAGCAATCAGTATAATTATGATAGTACTACATGAAAAAGTTATACCGTTACTAACTTCCCAACAATATTCCTCCAAACTAATCTGTTATATGCAAAGACTAGCATTTGAGGCATTTTTTACCGTATCAATCCGTCTACATCTTGATCATCCTCTGGGTCTTTTCCCTATCAACCTGGAAAACAACACTTGTTTTTCCCATTTTGTTTAAGTGACCAATACATTCCTGAATATTAATAATGGCAAGTTATTTCCTAATATCCTCATTTTTAATGTGACATTGATGCCATCTGTTCATTCCACTAATCTTTCTCAGAACTTTCATATCTGAGTTCTCCAGTCTTTGATCAAGTGTTTTATTTCTAACCCAACTCTCAGATCTTTATGTTAAAATTGGTTTAAACACTGTCTTGTATATAGATAATTTAGGGTTTTCACTAATTCTTTCTTATTTCATATAAATTTATTCCACTGACTTCCTACCATGCCAGCTTTACTAATTCTATTATTATTATTATTATTGCGAGTATCTCCATGGAGTCAGTAGACTCATCGTGGGAGACCCAAACTAGCAAAACAATATCTATCATATCTCTTCTTGAATTCATTTACAGACGAAGAACTCACAACTGTCAGGCAATGAATTTCACTCGTTCACCACCCTCCAGGCGAAAAACCTCATTTTCACACCCTTGTTAACCAAACTTTTCTTTAATTTCCAGGGATGACCTCTTGTTCTTCCATCACTATCACACAGCTGAAACATTTCCCCTGCATCAATCTTATAAAAACCTTTTAGTAATTTAAATGTTTCTATCATATCCCCTCTTCTCCACCTCTCAACCAACCTCTGCAATCCACAAGATCTCAATCTATCAATGTAGGGAACATTTTTTACATAACTCACCAACCAACCTAGTCACTCTCCTCTGAACCCCTCTCCACAACCTCCTCATCTCCAAGAAATCCAAGCGACCAGACCTGAGCACAGAATCCAAATGTGAAAGTATCAACACCTTATAAAGGGGAATAATAATCTCTTTATTTCTGGATGTTAGTGTTCCTCAATAATCACGTAATCCTATGTGTAATCTTGGACACCTTAGCAATGTGTTCCATGAACTTCATCTCCCTATCCACCATCAATCTCTTGGAGTACCGTTCCATCAATGTAGCACACAGCAGTTAATATTTTAATCCCAAAATGCAAAACTTTACACTTTTCCACGTTGAACTGACATCCATTACCCTTTGCCCGTTTTTCCAGCTTATTTAAATCATCCTGCAAACTCTCAACATCAGCTTGATTTTTTTATTGTGCTATCCAACTTTGCATCATCAGCAAACAACTGAATATCACCCCCTCAAGCCATTCCCTATACCATTTATGTACAAATTAAACAACAATGGCCTAAGCACAGAGCCCTGAGGCACACCACTGGTCACCTGCCTCATCCTGGATTCTGCTTCTCCATACACCACCTTCTGGTATCTCTCCCTGAACCATTCTCCTATCCATATCACCAGTTTAGAATCCATTCCCATCTGCTCCAATTTGCATAACAGCATTCTATGGGGTATCCTGTCAAAAGCCTTAGCAAAATCCAGAAGTGCCACTGTGTAGCCATTTCCTTTGTCCAACTCAGATGGCATTCTATTATAAAAAGTTAATAGATTACTAAGGCAGGATCTACCTTTAACAAAACCATGCTGACCCCCTATGCTGACTCCCAAAACATTTCCATATAATATCTGTTAATTATTTCCTACTCTGTTGTTTAGATCTCCAACACGGACCAACTTTTCCTTTTTCATTGTGCCAGCTGCCTTTTCTAATGTCTTGAAAAATTTCTCCATTTCTTCCATAAAACCTTCTGTGGGATCCTAGGCACAAAAAAGTCTCATTATACAGTTCTGCTGGATATTGCCTGCCATTCAAGAAGATTATGCTCACATTTAGTGTTTAATACGATGGCTACAACTTCTTTTCCCTGATTGTTATTGTTTGAATATAACATTTTGTATTTGTTGCTTAGAAAGATCTCACCTGTTTTTGTCTTCTTTGTTTCAGTCACAAGTACTATGTTGGTTTGGTACATATTCAATTTTTGTACTTGTTCCATTTCTTTTCCATTGTTGCTTCCTATGTTCATAGTACAAATCTTGAACTCTGTGGATGTTGAGTTGGGATGTGTTTCAGGCTTTGTTCCAGTAGTTGACTTTGTGTTGTTCAGCCTGGTTTACTAACAAAAACATTAATTCTGTCATGTTGTACCATCATTTTACATTGTGCTTTAAGATAATAAGAATACAATTTGATTGTCTAAATCCCAAATACCAGTCTATCCTTGTGTTCAGTATCCGGAGAGATACCTAACAGGGTGTCCCATGAGAAGGTGAGGATGACATTAGGTCAGAAGCCCCAATGAATTCTCTGCATTCCTTAAAAGGCTACGTGGAGGTCTTCTTCTAGTTAACAGCTTTGACCCTTAAGCACTCTCGATTCCATTAGTTGCAGAAGACAGAAAAGTGGATAGTAGAGTATAGATGGTAAAGTAGTGTAAGTGGTTGTGTGATGTAGTATACCCTGCTATGATGATTCTTTAGACACCATAGAGGCATCATATAATAAGTGCAATAATAATAATATTGGTGATCATGTAGACTAGCTCTTTTGTAACATCTGAGTAACTTGTTCTAATAAAGCATAGCAGTATCAGTGTCACTCAATGCTTCAATATTAACAGTGACAGTGTAGTGGTAAATATTTCATCCCTTTTGTGTTCAGCTTGAAGGCCTGTCACAGCCAAGTAACATGATTTCTTAGAAAAAAAACTGATACTGCTTATTGATAGGACAGGTAAACCTATTTGCATTGTGTTCTATGGCTATGAATGTAGCTGGTTTGCCTGTTTTGCGAGATGAAAAACAAGTTTCTGGGAAGAAAAAAACCTTGCTAATATCATTATGCTTGAAATAGGTGTTGGTTATTCTCACTACATTCAATTTACACAACTAGAGGAGCTTCACCATTATCATTGTAATTACCAATGCCAAATGGTCCAATTACTTCAAAATAACTGTTGGTTAAAAATTGTGTGGTATTCGATTACCGGTGAGTCAGAGTGCATGAAATTGCTGAGACTATGGGACTCAAACTGAAAAGAACGTGTAGGATATATTTTGCATGAAGAATTGCAAATGAAAAAGCTTTGCACAAGATGGGTGTTGCACTTGCTCACAGCTGATCAAAAACAAACTCACATGAAAATCTCTGTACAGTACTTGGAGCATTTTAACAAGAATAAAGCTGATTTTGTGCGTCAATTTATTACTATGGATGAGACTTGGATTCACCATTACACACCAGAATCCAAAAAGCAGTCAAAACAGTGAACAAATGGCGGTTGTTCAGTGCCAAAGAAGGCAAAGTTGGTTCCATCAGCAGGAAAGATCATGGCATCGGTGTTTTGGGATGCTAAAGGCATTTTGTTTATTATTTATCTTGAAAAGGGTAAAATAAAACAATAACCAGGGAATATTATTCCCATCTTTTAACCAGACTAGACAAAAAAATTCGTGAGAAAAGACTCAGTTTGCAGAAGAAAAAAAATTATCTTTCATGAAGACAATGCACCTGCCCACAAAGGTGTTTTGGCAATGGGAAAATTAAGGGATCTGCGATATGAATTGTTGGAACTTCTATCTCTTCCCAAAACGAAAACTCTTTCTCGTTGGTCAGCGTTTTTCTTCGAATCAAGAGGTGATTGCAGCTGTAGAGGGATATTTTGCAGATCTTACTGACAACCACTACAGGGATGGGATAATGGCACTGGAGCATCACTGGAAAAATGTATTAGTCTTAAGGGAGATTATGTTTAAAAATAAAAAGAATTTTGAAATTATAAATTCGTTTTTTCATTGTTAGGCCGAGAACTTTTCAGACCACCCTCATATGAATTGTGTGCAACCCTTCTGAATTTTACCTTTTGCTCTCTATCTCACTTCCTACAAGCGAGAATCTATTGTACCTCTCTTTGTACCCATGAAATTATTCAGTGAGGATATCAAGCAATAAATTTTGGTTCAGCATCTTATATTCTAAATCTTATGGAAAGGAAAGTTTTATTAGTTGGAAGAATGATTTTCTGTTTTTTCATGAACCTGAAATCACCTAATTGCAGGAATGGGACAATAACCTATCTTCCAACTCCCTTCAGCTTAAGCCACCTAAACCAATTGTCAATGACACATCAGAGTCTAGGTACCAATGATGACCTCTGCTCCTAATTACTCACCAGACAATATCTGTCTACATAAGTTGGGGCAACTTAAGCAGACAGAGGAAGCAATAGGTTCTCTTTCTCAAAATCCTATCAGGGCAGTGACATTTATTCCATATACAAGATATGAGTTATGTAGCATATGTTTACTAGCTCATATCTCAGTCACAGCTGAGTAAACAGGAGATTACATTATAAGAGCTCAAAGGAACAAAACGGACATCTGTAATTCAAAATTGAATAGCTTATTCAATATTGCAATAAAAAATAATAAAAATAAATAAATTTTTTTTTAAAAAATTAGGAACAGTTAATGGTGATTATTTTTCAGAAATATTAGATTGACAAGCAATCAGAGCAGTTAAGATTCAGACAATGTCATAAAGTTTCACATGTTTTAAGAATACACAATCAAATTTAAATCTGCTGGAATGAAAAATCATGGTTTGGTTCCAAAGTGCTCTGGCTAGTATTAATGGAATGGCAAGCAAGTCCAGACTTCAACTAAAAATTTAATATAGTCCTGATGTTCTTGGATTCTAATCTTAACAGAACAGCCAAGCAGCCCATAATAACAAAGTTAATATGAACAGGAAACGTGGCAGATACCTGGCAGGGAGAGAGAGATGGTAATTTTTCTATACATATTTTAACCGTTCTAAATATCTAATAATATGTCTAGTACAAGTTCCTTTAAAATATCTAATTAGATGGGATTCAAACCAAGTCCTTCCATCCAAAGGGCAAATGCTGTCAATATTCTAAACAAGTATATTACAAAGGTTGATGCTGACAAGAGATGAAGAGTACAAGTTCAAGACAAAAAAGAAAATTAGTTACAAAAATCACTCAATGTGCCACAGTATCTCAAGAGACTCAATACAATTCTCAAATTAACAAATTTAAATAAACTTCCCAATAAAGTTCAAGTTTAAACAATGAACTGAAAGATAAGATTTGGATACATCATGGCGGGCTTCCCAGGAAGCACAATCATCTTAAAGTACATAAAATAAACAGTCCACTTAAATAAACCGGTCCTCCTGTAGTAGAAGATTCTGTAGGGAGGTGCACTATCCAAACATCTATCTCTTTCGATTTGGCTCTTTTATCCAATAAAAAGAACTTCTAACATAGTTTAATAATATTCACTTTCAGATTAAATTCACTATTAAACTGGAGGTAAACAAGTCTACCATTTTTGGGAAAGATTGCCTTCTCTCTCTCTCTCCTAACAAGATCTCTAATCTTCTGAAACTTTCAAAACCTCGCCACCCACCTCTTCAAAAACCTGATATCTACAAGATCAACTGTAGCTGTGATTTAAGCTACACAGGACAGATATAGGCAGGTAGGGAAAGTTACACCAATCTGAACACTGGTAGTACATACAAATGAAACCAAACATCAAGTATTACAGCAACAAACCAAAATGTTCCACATAGACTCGATCAAACATCCTCAGCAGTGCAACAAAACACAAGGGATGATTTTTTATCAAGTCTGGTCCTCTCTAATTCAACACAACACATAAATATCAGAGCAAATGTGTGCTTTCCATTGTCATTCCTGTTCAAATATTTCATTATGTGAATTACATATTATAATATTTTTTATAAGTTTATTCCCATATTTCTCCTGATGATATGAAACAAGAATTTTTATGAAACTAGAAGAGTAGTCAAATTATTTTATCTCATCTGGTTCTATCATGTGGAATAATACTGGCAAATGTCTTACTTATGCAATTCGAAGTATTATTAATTTGAAAATAAATATTAATTCATTAAGTGATTTATCTTTATTCGTCACTGATAATAATTAATATGTAGCTAACCTTTCTATGTAATCTGCTGATTGACGGGGATCTGGAGACAAGCGGCGCCTCTGCAACAAAGCATGCAGTTGTTTAATATTACATTAAATTATTAACTGAACTGTACTTGATAATAAATTTATATATACTGTATATAGATAGATATTGTTAAAATAATCTTATTAAAGAATCAAGTTAAATCTAAAAAAAAAAAAAAGTTAGTGAACATAATCAGTTTTAAAAAAATACAAATGAAAACTTAATCTTAAGTATTCAGTGGCAAAAGCAACATGCGAGTACTATGTCCAATAATTGAAGGACTTCTGTAGTCCACTTTCTCTTGTTTTGCAAGAGGGAAACCTTATCCTCTGCACAAGAATAGCTAACTTACCTTTAGTTGAAAAGCCCTTATAAAAATTTTGTAGATGGAAGTTGAACTCAGGCCATTCCAAGGACAAATGTTAAAACATCCTTGCAACTACTATGAAGAAAATACCATTTTTATCAAAGAACAAGTTCTTCTTTATATGACAGTACTGTTCATAGTAATGATCAAAGTAAGAGTCAAAGTGACATGGTTCATTATTAAATAGTAAAATGGGATTATAACTTAGAGGTGTAACTGTTACCACATGTTTAATATTTTTCTTACTACCTTTTACCACTTCAATCACTGACATCAATATAATTATATTATGTTAAAAGAACAAGAAAACTATCATCAAAAGGGAAGAAAACTAAAGAAGCAGAAATTGTCTCTCTTTTTTTTTTATGTTGCTCCCACTCACAAAAGGTTAATGCAAAACTATAATCCATTTTTGTACAATGGGAGGGCTAAAGATTTCTTTGTCTATTTTTATCTTTATTTCATACATTTCTTTTTTGAATTTTTTTAAATTTATTTTTTATATAGTTCAAAAACCCTGGGCTAGAGACCAAATATGGAACTTTTTAAAGCTTCAGGCCTCCATTAAGCAGGACAGTGGTCTCACACCAGGCGATGAAATTCATCTTCCACCTAAAGACAATAACAAACATCCATGTCCACAGCCTGTTGGTTGGAGAGTGGGTACACTAACCACTCAGCCAACCAAGCTGACAAGGCCATCTATTAAAAAAAATATTCTTGACTTGGTATTCATAATAATTATCACAATCTAAAAGGTACAGATCTAAATTTTTCCCTTCAAGTTTGCACAAGATATTGCGAAATTTCCAAAGATTTAGATAATTTCAATTATTCACATTCAGAATGAACAACAGCTAGTCATACATTTAAATATCTGATTGATTTGTGGTTTTGTTGTGCAAGAACAACAAAGATCATACTCTACAAGGATATGGAATAGCAGCACTCAAGATGTTGGTAGGTAAATAAATAAATGTACAAAGTTTAGTATTTACAATGTGGCATCTATGTATGTATGTGTGTGTGTGTGTGTGTGTGTGTGTATATATATATATATATATATTTATAAAATTAAAATTTAACTGACTAGAACTGAGAGAAGTATAACAAAAACTTTAATAAATCATGACTAGTTTCATCGGTGTTCCGGCTTCTTCAGGTGATTAAGAAATAACATAAGACTTATAAAAAATAACAAGGTAAAAAACATGGACTTTCTTTCCAGCTTAATAAAAAGAAACAGAATAGTAACAGTCATATTTGAATAGGTGACCGCGTGCTACTGTTGGCATGAGTTGAATGTGTGCGACAGCTAATTTTAGAGCGCCAGTATTGGATTACTGCGCTATGGGAATCAGGCAAATTGTAGCTTAGATTGTTGTTCAAGTGTGAAGAGTCCAGAACTATTTCTTTGGATTCTATAATTCGTCTTTCAAATTCATCCTTGCATATATATAAATTGGTTGTACGGTCCCAATCAACTTGGTGTGGCCATTCTTCGAGGTTAGAGTTTGCGGAGAAGAAAATTCCTGCCAAGCAATATTGACATAGGTAGAATGAGTTATCTGCAGCTTTCCCAACCATATAATAAGCAGCATACTGAATGTAGCTGGCATCTCACTCAAGCTAAGCCACCAAAAAGCAACCTATCAAAAAAAGAATTTCAAGCACTGCAAGAGATTAAAAGCAAGAACAGAATAATTCCCAAACCAGATAAGGAAAATGCCACAGTGGTTTTAAACCAATCAGATTACTCAGGTAAGCTTGCCTCTTTACTTCTAGATCATATCTACCTCCCTGTAGACTATGATCCCACAAATCATAACAGTGCATAGGTTCCTTAAAAAGGTTATCTTTTGGCCTGTGGAAGTTACATACTAAAACCTTATAAATCTAGGACCCCCCACCACCACCACCAGATATATAGATCAAAAATCCATAAACAAAATTTGTCATTTCTAGAGAGGGCGCTCGCTCGTGTTTTACTATAGGATATGTTGCGTCTATGTTCTTCAAGACGAAGTGAAAGAGATTTATCTGTCTGGCCAAAATAAGGTCGACCACAGTCGCACATAACTTTATAAACACCAGGAAAATGCAGTTGGTTGTGTTTTGGTCGACTCAGAAAAGAACGAAGTTTTGGCAGAGTAGTATAGTCGGTCTTTATGTTGAATTTCTTCATAATCCTAGATAGTTTTGGGGTAAGAGAGCTGATAAATGGTAACTGTATGTGAGTATAAGGTTGGATTCATCTTGTCGAGGTTGTTCGCGTGGTCTCAAACGTTTAGTGATGTTATGAGATGAATATCCATTATTTAAGAAGGTGTTTTTCAGGAAGTTAAGCTCTGTTTGAAGGTCTTCTTCTGTGGAAATGAGACATCTTGTTCGATGGGCAAGGGTGGAGATGATGCCCAGTTTCTGAGGAGGGAAGTGATGAGAAGAGGCATGCAAATATCTATCAGTGTGGGTGGTTTTTCGAAAAATTGAAAATTTAAAATCTACTGATCTTTAGATCCAAGAAGGGGAGAATGCCATTAATCTCTAGTTCTGATGTGAATTTAATGTTCTGATGTTGATTATTTAAATGGCTTAGGAAGTTTTGAAGTTCCTCTAAACCATGTTCCCAGATAAGGAAGGTGTCATCAATGTAGTAGCATAACCACAGTTTAGGTTTTAAAGTAGCTATAGAAATAGCTCTCTCTTCAAAATCTTCTAAAAAAATGTTAGCTAAGACTGGGGGATACAGGGCTGCCCATAGCTAATCCGCTTGTTTGTTAATATATTTTATCTTCGTAGCAGAAATAGCTGGAATTGATGCAGTGAGTTAGAAGAGCAAATATTTTCTTAGAAACCTGGTCCTTAAGAAGAGTCAGAACTTCATCTGTAGGTACATTCGTAAAAAGAGACAATGTCAAAACTCACCATTCTGTCAGTCTATGAGATTTAAATTTTTTATTTTTGAGATGAAATCTTCAGAGGTTTTGATGAAGGAGGAGGAATTGCCAACTAGATGTTTTAAAGAAGCTGCAAGATATTTAGACAGATTGTACGTAGGTGAATCAATACCTTCCAAAATAGGTCTCAATACTACCCTGCCAAAACTTCGTTCTTTTCTGAGTCAACCAAAACACAACCAACTGCATTTTCCTGGTGTTTTTAAAGTTATGTGCGACCACAGTTGCACATAACTTTAAAAGTCTATTTTAAAATTTAAAATAGACTTATTTTGGCCAGACAGATAAATCTATTTCACTTCGTCTTGAGGAACATAGACGTGACATCTCCTACAGTAGAACACGAGCGAGCACCCTCTTCGGTCATGTTCTCTTCTCCGCAAACTCTAACCTCGAAGAACGGCCACACCAAGTTGATTGGGACCGCACAACCAATTTATATATATGCAAGGATGAATTTGAAAGACGAATTATAGAATCCAAAGAAATAGTTCTGGACCCTTCACACTTGAACAACAATCTAAGCTACAATTTGCCTGATTTCCATAGCGCAGTAATCCAATACTGGCGCTCTAAAATTAGCTGTCACACACATTCAACTCATGCCAACAGTAGCATGCAGTCACCTATTCAAATATGACTGTTACTATTCTGTTTCTTTTTATTAAGCTGGAAAGTCCACTCACCTTAAGAAGTCGGAACACCGATGAAACTAGTTGTGATTTATTCAAGTTTTTTGTTATACTTTCTCAGGTTCTAGTCAGTTAAATTTTAATTTTATAAATGTATACATCCAGAGTCAATCCTAATTACAACAATATATATATATATATATACACACACACACACACAAATCCATAATCAAATATCTTTGAATAAATCAATGTTCCATAAAAATTTTAAAATGTTGTACAATTTGTCCAAGTCTGATAACATCTGCCTGAATGAATAGGGCTCTGCCAGATAAGTAAAAATTTCATGACTGTATCATGTGAAGCACTCACATTCCACCAGAATATGACTAATAGTAAGACAGGTGTGGAATTTCTCACACATAGGTGGGTCATCATCCCTTAGTAAATAAGAATGTGTGAGCTGATTGACCTATGTGGAGCCCAACAAGAACAACTTCCTCTCTTGTTCCTACATTGACTAGACTGCCAGTTCTTAATTTCCGGCTTAATCTCACAGAATTTGTTTGTCAGTGCTTCCTGCCAGGTGTAGTCAGTATAAGAGACCAACATGAGCTGATCTAGCAGCTGCATCTGCGATGTCATTTCCCTTAATTCCAAATGACTGGGAATTCAACACAACTGGACATCAAAATTAAGGGTCTTTAAATTTCGTACACAAGTTGTAGCACCTCACGAAGCACTAGATGTGGATTATAAGCCAGAGAGAAGATGGCCTGTACAAATTATGGTCTTGGCAACAGTTTTCTTTGATGTGCACAAGTGATGAATGGCATGGAACTCTAATGTATGGTTACTGCAATCAGTGGGATCTGTTTAGAGAATGTTATGTCCATTGAAATCACCTATTAGGAGCATGGGCTGAGGCAGTTGCATTATGAGATTGTTAAATGAAACGGAACTTGACAATCTCATAATGCAACTGCAATGTAATTATGTTGTTTAAGAGATATTTGTGCCATGAGAGGGTTTCTTCAAATTAATGCAAAAAAACACAAGGGATAAGTAATACTATTTTTTTAAGGCCCTATATTTCTGCCTGAATAGGCCATTATCAGTCGCGACAATAGTTAATTACTAAGTTGGATGCGAACAATGGATTGATTTGAAAAAGTAAGAACCACATGATGTTATACATAAAACAATGCAATGGTATAACTGAGGAAATATTGCAATATTGATAATTCATTAGCTATTTCAAAAAAAAGTACATCAAGTTCCAATTCCTTACATTTCTGGCATCTCAGAACCTAATTCCAGAATTCTTAAGAAATATAATTTAATGGCTACTTTTATTCCTATCAACAAATTATCAGCATGGTTTCCATTCTTCAAAAGATAAACCGTCTCCTCTAATTCTCCCTGGTGTCCGCCAAGTTCCTGGTGACCCATCATTCTTAATTTGGATAAGCAACTTACAGACAAAATATATTGATGTTGGTGGTGATGGATGGTAGATGGCATTGAAGATTGTATGTAGTGGGAAAGTTAAACAGTAAGGGAGACGATGAGATCTGTGGAGTGGAGTAAAATGCCCACCCGCAATGAGTCCTTGGACTCCTTCCAGGTATCACATAATAATAATAAATTGGATGCTCTTACAAAAGAGAATACAAGAACACCAATCTTACATTACCAACAATAAATCTGAAGAATTGGGCTTGGCACAGAATAGATACAGACCACAAGATCCTATGGTCTGAAACACACTTCATCAATGTCAGTATAAATTTGAACGCCTGTTTAAAGAAAGTGCTAAGGCCTTACTTCACCACCTGAACTTAAATCAGAACGATTGCCTCTCTCTCTCTCTCTAAGATATGGGAAAGTCCTACTTTAATCACACAGCAATAATTTTTTTTTAAATAGCTAATGAATTATCAATATTTCCTCAATTATACCATTATGCTGTTTTATGTATAATCATGCAGCTATTACTTTTTAAATCAACCCACCACTGTTTGCATTCTACTTTGTAATTAACTATTGTCACTACTGATGATGGCCTATAATATTCAGGTTGAAATATATGGCCTTAAATAGAATTACTCATTCCTTGTGTTTTCTGTGTTAATTTGAAGAAGCTGGTGTTAAATATATCAAGAATACTGTGATTAGAAATCTCATAGATAGGCGAATCGCTACTGCTTCCAGAGCAGTATTAAGTTGAACATGATGGAATGGAGTATGACTGTGCACAAGAATAGCTACTTCACCATGTTCATAACATCTCCAGTTCTGTACAAGTGGTGCTCTTATGTACAAGAGTGTTATTTCTGAAGTAGGATCCTCACTGGTTTTATATACGTTTCCTGCAGACAAAAACAAAAAGGTTTGTGTTTCTGCAGCAGGTGCTTGATAGCATCGACATTCTGGCAAAACCCACATCAGTTGCATTGTAAACATTTTCCTATTGTTTATGATTCATACTTGTCTGATTTCCAGAAAGTTGAGGACTTACCTTTGTGAGGTTTATATTTCTCATTAGATTTTGGGAAATATGGACAACCAGTGTCCATCTCTTCCTCTGAAGAAATATCCAATACATCATCAGATGTGTCAGGATCACTAGGTAAATTTAAGTTGCTGACAGAGGATACTGAAGTATCAATTTTTTCTGCAGAAGAGTCTGGTGGTTTGTCTTTAAATGAGAAACTTTCCTTTCCCCCCCCCCCCACAAATGGGTCTCATCAAATGGAACCATTTTTGGAGTGGGACTGTACATTGTGTGATTGATGCTCAAGAAAGAAACAGTAGCAATTGTAAAGTTCAGGTAAGGTGAAATTATCAAATGGTGAAATACACATGCAAGTTTAAGTTGCTGTTGACATTTCCTTATCTGTTACCTTCTCAGCATAAGAGTGATCTCAGAGCAGATATGGTGGTGTCTTTTTGCATCCTGATATGTGTTTTTATTTTTTGTATTTCTTTCTCATCTTTCTACTTCTAAAATGCACGAAGTATGTTAGATGGTCTCCCTGATAGTCTACATATTTAGCTTTCTTGGCAGAGCAAGACTGGTTTTCTTGATCTTCACTACTACATCAGGCAGTTTGCGCATGTCCATATTTCTGGCACTAAGATTAGGGACTGTACATTCCTAATCTTAGTGGATTAGGGATGTACAGTTTAACAGGACAACTGAGATACCCCACTTTAACAGATGTTGAAAGCTTAAAAGTATCAAAGGTAAGGATCATGTCTCTGGTTGGAACCGTATGACAATCCCTATGGATCAGGATGTGCCTCATGACTATCACCCCACCTGATCTTTCAGTTCTGAACAAATCTCATCAGGAACATTTAGGAAATCCCACTGTGAGATAACTCCTCTACAGGAATTGAGTGTTTTATTTATGTAACTGTTATTGATATTCCACCCACTGATATAGCTCTGTGGTCATTTCGGAATGTTGTTGACTGTTTCTACGAGGACATCACCAGAACATAGTTGGGAGAACCTGTCAGAGAACACCTTTTACCCTTTTTGAATAAAGGGTAACATTTTGCCTATTGGATTTTAGTCTGTTGCTTGGATGATTAGAAAACTGGTACATTTTAAATGGTCTTTTGTTTCTTATTTCTGTTCTTGAAAGGTGTATCAATGGTGCCATTACTTGGTTGGGTCGTTGTTAGGGTGCCCGAAACAATTGAGGATGAAGGATTCATGATCAAGAGGTTTTTTTTTTGTTCGGTGCCAGAGCTCCCCCCCACCCACCACAGAACCACACATGGACACCCACTCACTGGCAAGCAATGACAATGACTGGGCTTGAGAGCGGAGCACCACGATTACCCGAGACACTATACATGCACCACAGCAAGCCTTGGTCCCTGTGCTCCTTTCCCAGATCATAGGAAAGGAGACTTATTGAAGCATTTTTGACTCTTGCAGGCAAGCCTACTGATTATGTCTAGGCTATCCATAATTGCCCGTCTTGCCAAAGCAGAGGCCAGAATAGTGCGAGACCACCAAGTTCCTCCTTTCCGAATGTCCACAGGTTGCATTGCATGGCAAACATAGCAGCAAGGCTTCTATATTTGCCATAAAAGATGTGGAAGACAGTAAAATGACTCAGGAGAACTTACCAGTCCTTCTAGACCCTTTTGAATGAAGGGTGACATTTTCTCTATTGGCTTTTCACCTGTTGCACAGATGATTAAAAAACTGAGACAGATTCACCATACATTTTCACAATATGCAGCGCAAAATGCTTGAATCTCATGAGCCAACTGGAAGCATTGAATTCATAGTCATAATTGAGAAGCAAAAAAAAAAAAAAAACAGAGGAAAAATGAAAAGGGCTAGTGCGATCAATGGGATGTGCCCTCCACCACGAACAGTTGCCTCACATGGAGGGGGGTTATATATCTGAAGCATAAGCATTCACATAGTTATCACATGAAAATTTTATATTACCTCTGTTTGAACGAAACACACACACACCATTAGAATACAATTCATTCAATATTTATCTGTTGTATAATCTGAAGGCTTATACAAGATGATCAACTTAAGAGGTATTCAAAACAGCAGTACAAATTTGGTAGAAAATCAGCTGCATATAAGCATTAGTGAAAATTACTGATACTAGAGTGTGCATCTTATAAAGTGATATGCTTTATAAGAAGCACGTGTGGTTTGTTTGGGTGACTGAGAAATGCATTCTATGTTTTGTGGCCATGAAACCATATAATGAATATATCCACAAATATTTTGACAACAAGGGGGTGCTTAAGGGTCAAAGCCGTATAACTGAGAGGAGACCTCCACATAGCCTTTAAAGGAATGCAGAGAACCGACCAGGGTTTCTGACCTAATGTCCAATCCTCACCTTCTCGTGGTGCACCCTGTTGGGTATCTACTTGGATACTGAACGAACGAGGATGGGCTGGCAATTTGGGATTTAGCTGAACAAATTGTATTCTTATTGGTTAAACCAAAATAAAAAATGATGGTACAACATGACAAAATTTCATGCTGGCTGGGGCGTCACCTGGTTAAACAAGGCTCCCATCATTTTCGCCAGGGAACCAGGGCGAACAGCAAAAAGTCAGCTACTGGAACAAATCTGAAAACACACCCCAACTCAACATCACCAGAGTTAAAGATCAGTACTATCAACATAAGAAGCATAAATGGCAAAGAAATGGAGCTAGGGGTGACTGAAACAAAAAAGACAAAAACTGGTGAGATCTTTCTGAGCAATAAATGCAAAATGTTATATTCAGGCAATGACAATCAAGGAAAAGAAAGAGTAGCCATAGTATTCAATCCAAAATACGAGGCTAATCTTCTTGAATGGCAGTCAATCTCAAGTAGAGTGATGTGAGCAAATATGAGAATGGGAAACTGGACAATGAGACTTATTTGTGCCTATGGTCCCACAGAAGGTTCTACTAAGGTAGAAGTGGAGGAATTTTTTGAGGCTTTACAAAAAGCAACTGACACAATGAAAAAGGAAAAGTTGGTCCTTGTTGGGGATCTAAATAGCAGAGTAGGAAATGATTGTGAGACATACAAAAATATTTGGGGAAAATTTGGAGAAAAGAGCAAAGCTAATAATAATGGCAAATATTTGTTGGATTTCTGCTCAGGACATGGACTGGTTATTACTAACACCATGTTCCAACATAAAAATGTGCACAAATTCACATGAAGAGAAGAGGCAAGGTATAAGAAAAGTCTCATTGACTATTTTATTGTTGATAGTGATTTTTTTCCCTGGTGCAGGACACCAGAGTGTACAAAAGATTTGAAATTGGAAGTGATCACTATTTAGTCCTGAGCAGAATAAAATTGAATTTCATATTGAAAAGAATAACATGTAAGAAAGTTTTAAGCGAATAAAAGTTGAGCAGCTCTCAGATGTGAACTGTAGACTAAAATACACAAAGATTATTGAAGAAAAAATGAAAGAGTTTGAGAACAGGAATCAAACTTGGAGATTCAGTGGCAATCCTTGAAGAAAGTCCTGACTGATTCAACTAGAGAGGCATGTGGTAAGGTTGTCTGCAAGGATAGAAAAATCAGAACTCCATGGTGGACACAGGAAGTTAAAGAGGTAGTAAAGAAAAAGAAGAAAGCATATCAAAAGTTGCTGGCAAATAAGTCAGCTTGTGCTCTTAGAGAATACAGAGACAAATGCAAGAATGCTAAACACTGTGAAAAACAAGCTAAACAAAAGTCTTTGGAAAGAATATAGAAAATAAATATCAAGAAGGTGGCAAAATATTCTGGAGGTTGTTGAAGAAGCTTAGAAATGGAGGAAAGAGTGCTGTAAAAGGAGTTAGAGATGATACAGGTGACATGAAAACGGGAGAAAAAGATATCCTTGAAGTATGGAGTAATTACTTTGAAAAACTGCTAAATGAAACAAGCAGTGGTGACAGCACAGTGGTAAAAAACACTGACCAGGCATGCAGTTCAGGAATACATATCCATACTTGAAGTAGCAAAAGCCATCAGAGGCTTGAAATGTGGAAAGGCAGCAGGAGTAGATGATTCATGACTTATTTTATTACTAGCGTTAATAAAACATCTTTGTTGATAAAAGTGTTTGTGGTGTTGTTAATACCGTGAAAAATAAGTCATGAATAACCATCAACACCTAAGCTTATCTGTAAGGAGTAGATGATATTCGACCAGAAATGCTGAAGTATGGTGATATAAAAGTCTTACAGTGGCCGCACTGCATAGTTCAGAAAGCCTGGACAGAGGGACAAATTCCTGATGATTAGAGTAGCGCTCTCATAGTACCCATATATAAAAAGGGAAATAAAACTGAATGTGAGAATTACAGAGGTATTTCCCCACTGAGTGTTCCTGGCAAGATCTATGCAAGTATACTTGAGAAACGGTTGAGAAGAATTGTGATAGAAAAGCTGAGTGAAGAACAAGCTGGATTCAGGCCAAATAGAGGCTGTCAGGATCAGATCTTCACTTTACGACAAATAGTTGAGAAATCATGGGAATATAACAAAGATCTGTATTTAAGTTTCATCGATTTGGAAAAGGCATATGACAAGGTGCCAAGAGAGAAGCTATTCAATATGCTACAGTTATATGGTATCAATGGGGCCTTATATCAAGCAATACTTAGTCTTTGAGTTGTAAGTCAGCAGTTAGAATTGAAGGAAGTACAGGAAGATGGTTTAATGTTAAATCTGGTGTGAGACAAGGATGTACATTATTCCCTCTGTTATTCATTATCTATATGGATCACATTATGAAAGAAAGTGGTATTAAACATGATATCAAAATTGGAGATGTTAATGTCAGCTCTTTGCTTTATGCGGACGATGTTATACTTCTAAATAAATCCACTACAAGTCTGCAAGATTCCCTGACTAAATTGAATAACTGTTGTAATAGATATGGTATTAAGGTCAGCAATAAAAATACAAAGACAATGAAAATAGGCAGAATTGTTGATAATGTCAACTGTGTTGTAAATGGAGAAGTTGTGGAACAAGTTAAACATTTCAGCTACTTAGGCACAATTTTTAGTGAAGATGGTAAATTAAATATAGAAATAGACAATAGAATCAGCAAAGCTGGTATGGTGGGAAGTCAATTGAATAAATTCATATGGAATAAGAGAGAAATTAGTCGGAACAGTGTTCAAACCTGTTTTAACTTATGGATCTGAGAGCTGGGTCAGAAGTAAAACACTTGACCAAAGACTAGAGACTGCAGATATGAGTCATGAGAAAGATTATAGGCTTGAACAGATGGCATCAATGGCAATATCATATTAAAACGAGGATATTAAGAAAGAACTTGACATTGTCAGCATCCAGGAATGCGTTAGCAGAGCTAATCTCAGGTGGTATGGTCACTTGAACAGAATGGGCGAAGAAAGATTAGCAAAACAAGTGTTCTCTGCCAGGTTGGCAGCAAAATGACCCAGAGGAAGACCAAGATATAGGTGGATTGATACGGTACAAAGTGCCTTAGATGATAGAAATATAAGATCTGATAATGTTGGAGTCGTGACAAGTAACAGACTGATTTGGAGGAAAATTGTGGATAGGAAGTTAGTAATGACGTAATTTTTTTTTTCATGTAGTACTATCATATCCTGTACACCCCTTGAGGGTACATGACAGGAATTTGACGATGATGATATTTTGACAACTTTATCTTATTCACAAATATTCAAATCAGTGACACCATTCTTTAACAAAAACAATTTCTGCCTGACTTCATAGCCCTTCCTTACCCATAAGTCACATTCTAACTACATAGTGCGGCACTAACTTTTTAACTACAAAAAAGACAGTATGGCCCTGGGCTTGTCAGTATCCTCTTCTTCTTCACCAACTTAATCCCTTCCGTGCGTGCAAAATTACAATTCATTACTTAGTATTTAGCAATAAGGTCTTCACTTTATCATTTACACAAGAAACAAGATTTATAACACCACTGGTAAGAAACTTTTTCAAATACTCTAAACAAGTCATATTTTCTGAAAAGCCACCTCTTAAGTGATGCCAATAAAATTAGGCACAATTAGCAACTAAAATTAATAACTTTTGGATACAGATATATAAGGTTACATATTGTACTGGTGGAGAGGTACCTCAGGAAGTGGATGACATTCAGGATCTTGGAGTAATGGTAGACAGTGGAGTGAAGTTCCGAGGGCACATTGCAAAGACTGCACATTGTATTGCTGCTATGATAAAAAGTACAGGAGGTGGTGGTGGAGCCTCTATATAAGGCACTGGTCAGACCACATATGGAATATTGTGCTCAGATTTGCTCACCTGCTTTTCATTGTGATGTGGAAACACTAGAGAGAATCTAAAGATGAATGATCAAAGTGATATCAGAACTCTAGAGTGTTGATTATGAAGAGCATTTGGAGGAATGTGGATTACAGAGGTTGGTGGACAGGAGGAAAAGAGGAGATAAGATAGACACCTACAAGTTAGTTAAGGGAGTTTATCAGATTAATACAGAAGGAATTATAAAAAGATCGGATGTTAAGATGGGAAGAACAAGAGGCTGTCCCTGGAAGAAGTTGTATAAATAAAGATGTGGTGAAGAAGAGTGGGAAGAGTACATTTTTTGCATGGAGAGTTGTTGGTGAGTAGAATACACTGCCAGAGTGCATTGTGAATGCAGATAGTGTAAATAACTTCAAAGTCATTATAATAGACATGTTGCTGGTTGAGTGGGCCTCCCACAATGAGTCTGTTGACTCCATGGAGGTTGTAAAAATAATAATATGCCTCATGTGAGCTTGATAATATTACAATGCAAGGCTTTTCAACTAAATTTAAGACAATGTTGTTTTCACAAGATTCACAATACCATATACAACTTTTTGATATCTCTCAGTCAGCCATTCTCTTATCCATGACAATAATTTATAATCCAATCCCATATTCTCCAATTTACGCAACAGTATTCCATGCTGTATTCTGTAAAAAGCTTTAGCAAAATCCAAAAGTATCACGGTGTATCCATTACTCTTGTCTAACTCAGTGGTAACATTATTATAAAATGTGAGCAAGTTGCTAAAACATGACCTTCCCTTAGTAAACCCATGCTGTTCATTGCAAAGTAGAGATTCTCTGTCAACATATTTCTAAATGCGAGTCCTAACCAACTTTTCCAAAATCTTCACCACCACTCCTGAGGTACTGATTGATCAATATTTGGATACATCAGTCTTTGCATCATCCTTGTGCAATGGGATTACCATACATTCTTTCCGCTCCTGTGGAATCTTCCCTGTTCTGAGACTCAAATTATATACACTGTTCGAAAGAATAGCCAGTTCAGCTGAACACTCTTTTATCATTCGTGCTGATATCCTATCAGTTCCTATTGCAGAATTCTTATTCAGTTTGTGCAACAGCTCTAATACACCCGAGTTTTTTCATCCAATGAAGAGGTAGCAGTGAGCTCAATGTTGCATACACCAGATTGAGAGCTTTTAGCAAAATGGGCACTTATTAGTTGAACAACCTCTTCTGCATCGGTCACCCTTGCACCATCTGCATATCAATGAAGAAGTTTTAAAAGTAATGGAACAGAATGTGATGGACATGATGTACTCATAAGGCATTTTTCTATTATCAATGTCAAAATAAAAAGCTTCTTTGCTTTCTGAACCGGACAGCAAATAAGAGAAATGGATCTTTGAAATGCAAAACAGAATGAAACCCTGACAACAGTTAGGCTCAAATAGCATAACCAAATATCTGCACTTTTCATTCAATTTACACAAGTACGCACTTCTGTTGAACTTTATTTTGATTAACAAAAAAGAAATTTTCTTCCAGTTAAATCAAATTGGACTTATTAACCTACTCTATTAAAACTTAACTTCTCTAACATAATCATTACTAAAATTCCTAATGATAAGTTGCAATGATAAGATTGCAACTAAAATTGAATTTTTATTAAAAACAAGATTTTGAATATCAATTTACCAATCTTTCAGTGTTCCTTTCAGATTTTTATTTATATATACACTCCTTTACATATACTTATCATTAACTTCATATTCTGTACAGAAATTTCTTTCTTATCGCAGTTAAAAGATGATAAATAGCACTTGCCATATATTTTCAGAAAGGAATACTCTTAAATAAAATAACCTACCTGATCTTGAACAGGATCAACAAATCTGAAGATATGCAGTTTGCCAAATCGAACAATCATTGCATGTTGCAATATTGTTGTTTCATATATCCGAACATTATTTACATAAGTTTCAGCATCTCTGCTACTTGGGGTTACAGTGACTATTCCTTCAGTATGAGCAATAACACAGTGACGAGGCTGGACATTAGGACCAAAAAGCTGAAATAAGAGCAAAAAATTGTATCAATAGAAAAGAAAGAAAGAAATACTTAATACTTCATGAAAGAAAGTTACCTAAATCCAGAGTAAAAAGAACCTGGGTGATAGGCTTTTTTGTTTTTTTTAAATCAAACCTGGCATAGTCTAAAGTATTATATAACTGTAACAGCTTCTGATATACAGCGAGTTGCTATTAGATTGGCATACTTATCTGGAAGAATGTAGATGGATAATATGGAAGAATCTGAGAGCACGGAGAGCTGTGACATTAAAACATAGCTCCACTCTGTTAGGATTTGGTTCAATAGGCATTATGGCCAAGCAACTATGGTGATGAAAATAGTACTGGCAAGAGAAAAAAAATTTAGAAGGGATAAACTTTACTCCCTTGGTAGGAGATCCTTATCTTCCAAATAGCTCTTAGAAAGTTTTTTTTTTTTTTTTTAAATATATATATATCCTAGATTATCCGACAGATTATGTGGCAATTTTTTTAGAAGGGTTCCAGGTAAGTTACTAAATTATCTTGCTCTTAAGTCAACTATTAAAAACCAGTCGTATAGTGGTTTTTAAATATGAAGGCCAGGATTCGCACTCGTTCTTCACATGTATGGCTGACATAGCAAAGAATTCATTATTGCATATTCCATGTCTTTGACAATTTTAATTCAACTTAAAAAGCAACCATAAAAAGTTAAGAAAACAAATTATATGCAAATAAAGGCAAACCTCTCTTCACAAATACAGGTAATCTTAATTCCAAACTTTTTCAAACTAGCTTTCCTTATTCAATGGCAATGATCCAGTAGGTAGAGATACTGGGACATTTGATACAAGATCTAACACGGATTGTTTCATTTCTACTAGATACCCTTAATTGTCCTTCAAACACTTCAGCTCTCTTCCTTGTTAGCAAGACAAAGTATACTATGGATGTTGGTTTGTCGTATAGACAATTCAGAGCAATTTACTAATGATTTGTTCATCTGTGGGGTAATATTCACACAGCCACTTTCATCCACATGTCTGGCACCACAGAACACAAAGTAGGATGATTTTCATAACTTCTATGCCTTATTTCTTTGGTTGAATTACTGTTTTTAATCTTCTGATCCAAGCATTTGTACAAAATGCATTAATGAAGTAAATTTTTGCTGGCATGAAACATTTATTCCCTATTTCACTTTTAAGTCTTGTCCCTTATCTAAACCTTGGTTCTCCAAGAAATATGCCAATGCTGGACAAGAGGAAATGAGCAAAAAATGTCAATGAAATCTCTATCTTCCTTTTCTATTTATACCAAAACCTGAAACAGCTACTATAAGTAACTTATGAACACATCCCAAACTAATTTTGAAAGTACAAAAAAAAAAAAAAAAAAAGAATGATATTTGCATCATGACCAAATGATTTATAAAAGTTACCAGCTACTTTGTACTCATCCCTTTTGCAATCACTTCATTCTACTACACCATTATCCACAGAAAGAAACCAATTCTCCTAGTCTCTTACTTTTCCCCAACCTCCATCAGAGACAAGTTGGGTAATGTCCTCTTACCATTCAAAGCACAAAACATCCAAAGTTTCCTCCATTTTTTTTCCCCCAGAAAGAGATCAGAAGAATCTTGTCCAAACTGATAGCAAAAGAAGTCTGTTCCAGATGACATTGCTGATTGTTCTGAAAGTATGTGCTCAACTGATAACTCCTGTTCTATGGTGACTTTTGCTAAATTCTTTCCTATTCCACTGGTATCTATCCTACAACTGAATATTAAACCAATATTCACCATTCCTAAGCAGAACAAGAAATTTTACCATAAAATTACTATCCAATTTCTCTCACTTCAACTCTTGTTAAAAGAAGAGAAAACCATTAACACTCAACACTGCTACTTTGAAATCTCAACTAATAGATAATTTCTAATATGGATTTCCATGCTAACAATGAACAAAGAATCTGGATTATGCCACTCCAGTTTTGAACAAATGCCATGAAAAGGTTTCAAAAATTGAGTGATTCAGCTTGATATCTATAGGACACATGAGTGGACTTGCACAAAGTCCTATTAAAAAAGCTCTCTTCACATGGTCTGTCTTCTAACCTCTGAGACTAGGTTTCTGGATGTAAGCCAACGTGATGGTGCACTGATCAATCCTAAACTTTGTGACTAGTGCTCGGATTTCACAAGGCTCTGCACTTTCACTGACTCTTCCTTCTATAAAACAATGAACTCCAGATGACCAAAAATAGAATCATGGTTTTACTGACAACATTATGTCACACTCCTCTTCCTCCTCATTTAATACCCTGCACTATACATATCACCAAAATCTTCCAGAATATGGGGTTCTACAGCTTAAATTTTGATCCAAACAATTCTTCGATGGGGAGGGTTCGATAACTAATTTTAATGCTAGTAAAAAAATTATTTTTTCCAAAAAGGGAATTTTTTTTTCTTCCAGTCTTACTATCTTAATCTTCGAACAAGATGACATTTGTTTTCTTGGAACAACTAACTTCCAATTTTGCTTGACATATAAGTCAACTCTCACAACATCAAACGTGTAGGAACTACTGAAATAGTTTGTTACAGGACAGTTTAGTATAGTGAGTGTTCTTTGGAATGGCACTGCCTATTAGACTTTGGTCAATACTTTTTTGACAGTTTGTTATACTGAGTGAGTTTGTAATAGTAATGTTTACTATAGTGAGATTCAACTATACAAATCAGAGTTATTCAAGTTTCATCTAAAGGTTAAAAAGGAAAACAATATCAAGACTAATAAGTTCATCAAGTTGAGATGAAGTTGTACAATTTTATTTTTAAAATCTACAGTGTTATGAAATTTTGTGGACTTGCCTATAAAGGAGTATAATAAACTTGAAAGATGCTTGACAATCTTGTAGCAAGGAAAATCAAATCAACCAAAAGTCAAAGTCGAATATCTAATTTATGAATCAGGAGAGTGTCCCTGGAGAGTGCTGCCTTCACAGGATTTTTTTTTTGGTGGTGGGGGGTCCACCCAACATATTTCATCTATGACTGCTTAAGACTATACAACTGACTAGAGGCTGAACCATCAGAAAGTGAACAGTATTTTTTTTTTTTATCATTAAGACTTGAGCACAGATAAGACCGTGCTAGTCCATATTATCCACATTTTTACCTTTGCACTGTTTAATCTTCAGCTTTTTTTTTTGCATTTATTCCATTTTAAATTATGTGAGGATGTTCTTGGTATGTGGCTAGGAATTTTATGTAAAATAAATTATTTCAATTAAGTTATCTATTATTTCTTCATATTATACCTAATTACATTTTGATTCATTGAGAAATTAAGCATCCTAATACTTTTTCAATAAAAGTAGCTTTCTTGAAAAGATGTTTATTTTTATGAAGCAGTAAGACATAACTATCAAACCCCAATCTCTACGTGAGGACAGTTCTGTTTTATCTTTCCTTTTATGTGCAACATCTGTTATACGAGGTGGTATCAAAAAGTTTCGAGACTAGGTTTGTAACACGCCAACAGATGGTAGCACAAGGTTGCACGCACAGTCACAGGGAGCACCTACCTTTATAAGTCAGTGCACAAAAGACATCATCCTGTGTACACCGGGAGCTGCGCAACTGATGCTATTCTGACCACCTGCATTACCACATCTGTGATTTCATCATGGAACAAAGAGCAAACGTGAAATTCTGCATGAAACTGGGCAAATCTGCCACAGAGACGTCTGACATGATTCGGCAAGTTTACGGTGATGCTGCAATGAGTCGTTCGAGGTGTTTTGAGTGACACGCGTGCTTCAAGAATGGAAGAACATCACTGGAAGACGATGAGAGATCAGGAAGACCTACGAGCTCAAATCCCCAAAATGTCGAAACCATTCGGCAACTTGTGCATGAGGATCGTCGGAGAACACTCCACAACATTGCTGCCATTTGTCTGTGTGTCATACGGAACAGACCAGGCAATATTCTCACGTGTGATTTGAACATGCACCATGTAGCTGCCAAGTTTGTTCCCAGGCTGCTGACCCAGGAGCAGAAGGAACACCGCATCGAAGTCTGCCAAGAACTCCATCAGCGTGCTGTGGATGACCCATCCTTCGTGTTGAGGATCATTACCGGTGACGAAACTTGGGTGTACTGGTACAACCCTGAGACGAAGCAAGTCTTCACAGTGGAAGAGCCCATCATCTCCACAACCGAAAAAGGCGAGGCAGGTCCACAGCTCGACCAAGTGCATGCTCATCGTCTTTTTCAACATTCGCAGAATTGTGCATCGAGAATTCGTCCTCAGGGACGAGACCGTCAATAGTGAGTTCTACTGCCAGGTTTAAGGCATCTGAGGGAGAACATTTGGCGAAAGCGACCAGATCTGTGGCACACGAAAAACCAGATGCTCCACGACGACAGTGCACCGTATCACCAAGCTCTCTTCACATACGAGTTTCTCACCTGAAACAACATGATCTCACTTCCGCACCCACCAAATTGCCAGATTTGGCTCCTTCAGACTTCGCCCTCTTCCCGAAGATGAAGATCCAGCTCAAAGGTCACCGTTTTGACACCATTGCAGAGATCAGCACGAATCGCAGAAGGTGCTTGACATGCTTCGAAAAGAAGACTTCCAGGACACATTTCAGAAGTGGCAAGAATGCTGGGAGCGCTGTACTGATATGCAAGGTGACTATTTTGAATAGTGATAGCGTGTAAACATAGATAAATAAAGTAATTTCTTGTAAACAGAGCTAGTCTCGAAACTTTTTCATACCACCTCGTATGTTCGATTTTTCTAATGTCAGATACTGTTTGGCCCAAGTTAGTCCTTATACATCTTGATGCTTGTACAAAAAATACAGAAGCTTTGAGGATTGAAGTCCTCCTCTTATTTGGTTAACAAATTAAATGTAACTTTAATAGAAAAACTTTTTTGAAGATCATTAAAATCTTTCCTGATTCCACTTCTACAAATTGCAAAGTAAGTGTTTCCCTAAATCTCAGTGTTTACTGCAAGAAAATTATGAAGTGCTATATAAATTTTTTCCTGTATATCTTTTGTTATAGCCATTCCTAGAGAACAAATCTTTAATAAACTTGAGTTCTTGTTCTAAAAGATACTTGTCTATCAGCATAGCTCTTTATTTTACAGTAACTGATGGTCCATTTTTAACTAAAGAAGTGATTTAAACTGGCATTCAGATATAGCTGTGCTAGTTACCTTAAAGAATAGCGAAAACATTATGTGCATGATATTTTGATAAACTGGGAACATGGTAGGCCAGCCTTTCTAGATTTTTTTGGCTGTCTGAACTAATTTACAATGGATGGATTAATTTACATGAACTGGAAGATATATTTCTCTTTCTGGGCATCTTAAACATAACATGTATTTACATGCTCTCATGGAAAAGTAAGAACATGCATAATGCATTCTATGTTTAAGACGCCCAGAAAAATGAATACCATCCGATTCATGTTCCATTGTAAACTGATTCAGGTAGCCTACAAAATCTAAAATGGTTGGCCTACCAAGTTCCAATGTCTCAAAATATCATCCATATAATAGATCCAAAGTGCAGATCATTGTGGTGAATCATTTAACATACTGGAATCAAATTCTTTTATAAAAAGTTCCACCACAGCAGGAGGAGGAGATTAGTAACATTATTATGATTTTTGAAATTTGTATATGTATTTTAATTTCTTAAAATACTTTGCTATAAGTACACAAACATACACACTGAAGAAGTAGTTTGAATATGAAGGATTAAAGTGCATTTCATGTCATACAGTTGACTCACTGTAGAAAATTTACAAGAAAACAGGAATAGTTTTTTTTTTTTTTTTTGTGGATATCTTGTTCCAATGAATTTCTTTTAGAATAGGGCTGTGCCTAGAGGGGTTTGGTCAGGACCTTTTCAGCAAATTATCATGTAAAATGAGTTTGCTATGGTAATCTTCTGCTAGAGTTACATTCGCAGTTTTAAATATTAACTATTTATTCCTCTTCTGGTATGCTTCTTTCTTATCAATATGTTTAAAATTTCTCAATATATTTTCAATTATGTAATATAATTATTTTGTAACTTATTATAATTTATAACTTATTTTGTAACTTGGTGCTTAAGGGTCAAAGCTGTATAACTGAGAGGAGACTTCCACATAGTCTTTAAAGGAATGTGGACAACCGACTAAGGCATCTGACCTAATGTCCAATCCTCACCTTCTCATGGTGCACCCTGTTGGGTATCAAACTGGATACTGAACGAATGAGAATGGGCTGGAAGCTTGGGATTTAGCCAACCCAATTGTATTATTATTGGGTTAAACCAAAATACAAAATGATGGTACAACATAACAGAATTTCATGCTGGCTGGGGCGTCGCCTGGTTAAACAAGGCTCCCATTGTTTTCGCCAGGAACTAGGGCGAACAGCGAAAAGTCAGCTACTGGAACAAATCTGAAAACACATCCCAACTCAACATCACCAGAGTTAAAGATCGGTACTATCAACATAAGAAGCCTGAATGGCAAAGAAATGGAGCTAGCCGAGGAATTAAATAAGTACCAGATCGACATAATAGGGGTGACTCAAACAATAAAGACAAAAACTGGTGAGATCTTTCTGAGCAATAAATACAAAATGTTATATCCAGGCAATGACAATCAAGGAAAAGAAGAGGTAGCCATAGTATTCAACACTAAATACAAGGCTAATCTCCTTGAATGGCAAGCAGTCTCAAGTAGAGTGATGTGGGCAAATATCAGAATGGGGAACTGGACAATGAGACTTATTTGTGCCTATGGTCCCACAGAAGATTCTACTAAGGTAGAAGTGGAGGAATTTTTTGAGGCTTTAGAGAAAGCAACTGACACAATGAAAAAGGAAAAGTTAGTCCTTGTAGGGGATCTAAATAGCAGAGTAGGAAATGATTGTGAGACATACAAAAATATTTTGGGAAAATTTGGAGAAAAAAGCAAAGCTAATAATAATGACAAAAACCTGTTGGATTTCTGCTCAGGACATGGATTGGTTATTACTAACACCATGTTCCAACATAAAAATGTGCAAAAAATTCACATGGAGAGAAGAGGCAAGGAATAAGAAAAGTCTCATTGACTATGTTATTGTTGATAGTGATGTTTTCTCCCTGGTGCAGGACACCGGAGTGTACAGAGGATTTGAAATTGGGAGTGATCGCTGTTTAGTTTAGCAGGATAAAACTGAATTTCATATTGAAAAGAAGAACACGTAAGAAAGTTTTAAAGGGAATAAAAGTTGAGCAGATATCAGATGTGAACTGTAGACTAAAATACAAAAAGATTATTGAAGAAAAAATGAAGGTGTGTGAGAACAGGAACCAAACTTTGGATATTCAGTGCCAAGCCTTGAAGAAAACTCTGATTGATTCAGCCAGAGAGGCATGTGGTGAGGTTGTCTGCAAGGATAGAAAAATCAGAACTCCATGGTGGACACAAGAAGTTAAAGAGGTGGTGAAGGAAAAGAAGAAAGCATATCAAAAGTTCCTGGCAAATAAGTCAGCTTGTGCTCTTAGAGAATACAGAGACAAATGTAAGAAATCTAAACACTGTAAAATTAGCTAAACAAAAGTCATAAGAAGACTTTGGTAAGAACATAGAAAATAAATATCAAGAAAGTGGCAAGATATTCTGGAGGTTGTTGAAGAAGCTCAGAAATGGAGAAAAGAGTGTTGTAAAAGGAATTAGAGATGACAAAGATGACATGAAAAAGGGATATCCTTGAAGTATGGAGTAATTACTTTGAAAAATTGCTAAATGAAAGAAGCAGTGATAGCACAGTGGTAAAAAACACTCAACAGACATACAGTCAGGAACACACATACATATTTGAAGTAGAAAAAGCCATCAAAGGCTTGAAATGTGGAAAGGCAGGCAGAAATAGATGATATTCGACCAGAAATGCTCAAGTATGGAGGTATAAAAGTCTTACTATGGCTGCACTGCATAGTTCAGAAGGCCTGGACAGAGGGACGAATTCCTGACAAGTGTTCCTGGTAAGATTTATAAAGTATAATACTTGAGAAAGGGTTGAAAAGAATTGAGGAAGAAAAGCTTGGTAAAGAACAAGCTGGATTCAGGCCAAATAGCAGCTGTCAGGATCAGATCTTTACTTTTCAACAAATAGTGGAGAAATAATGGGAATATAACAAAGCTCTGTATTTAAGTTTTGTAGATCTGGAAAAGGCATATGACAAGGTGCCAAGAGAGAAGCTATTCAATACGCAATAGTTATATGGTGTCGATGGAGCATTATATCAAGCAATATTTGGTCTTTATTTGAGTTGTAAGTCAGCAGTTAGAATTGAAGGAAGTACATGATGATGGTTTAATGTTAAATCTGGTGTGAGACAAGGATGTACATTATCCCCCTCTGTTATTCATTATCTATATGGATCACATTATGAAGGAAAGTGGTTTAAAACATGATATCAAAATTGGAGATGTTAATGTCAGCTTTTTGCTTTATGCGGATGATGTTATACTTCTAAATAAATCTGCTACAAGTCTGCAAGATTTTTTGACTAAATTGAATAACTGTTGTAATAGATATGGTATGAAGGTCAGCAATAAAAAGACAAAGACAATGAAAATAGGCAGAATCATTGAAAATGTCAACTGTGTTGTGAATGGAGAACCTGTGGAACAAGTAAAACATTTCAGCTACTTAGGCACGATTTTTAGTGAAGATGGTAAATTAAATATGGAAATAGACAACAGAATCAACAAAGCTGGTATGGTAGGAAGTCAGTTGAATAAATTCATATGGAATAAGAGAGATATTAGTCAGAACACTAAATTAGCTGTATACAAGACAGTGTTCAAACCAGTTTTAACTTATGGATCTGAGAGCTGGGTCAGTAGTAAAACACTTGACCAAAGACTAGAGACCACAGATATGAGAGTCCTGAGAAAGATTATATTCATGAACAGATGGCATCAATGGCAATATCATATTAAAAATGAGGATATTAAGAAAGAACTTGATATTGTCAGCATCCAGGAATGTTTTAGCAGAGCTAATCTCAAGTGGTATGGTCAATTAAACAGAATGGGAGAGAAAAGATTAGCAAAACAAGTATTCTCTGCCAGGTTGGCAAGAAAAAGACCCAGAGGAAGACCAAGATATAGCTGGATTGATATAAGATCTGATAATGATAATATTGGAGTCTTTACAAGTAACAGACTGATTTGGAGGAAAATTGTAGATAGGAAGTTAATAATGATGTAAATTTTCATGTAGTACTATCACATCCTGTACACCCCTTGAGAGTAAATGGCAGGAATTCGATGATGATGATGGTTATTTTGTACTCAATGCACAATAAATACCATAAAAGCCTTTGCTATAGAATTAGTATACATTTTAAAATTTTTTGTAGAGTAGAAGAAAAGTAATACGCATGAAATGAAATTACACAAAATTGGTTTAACAGGCAATTTTTGAACAAATATTACCTATAAAAAAAAAGTCTTTGCTTCTAACCTCAGATTTTGAAAAATGCACTGGCTATATAGAGATATGTGCAACCTTAACAGGACAGGATGACCTATATACAGCATTTCTGGCATAATATATTGCAAACAAATAAAAATAAAATAAATAAAAAATCAATCAGTCCTTTTAATTAAAAAACCAAATTCTTATTATATGAGTGGATATTAGATCCTACGAAACTTTCAGTTTCTACATTCAGTTTTGAAATAATGCTGGATCTAATATCCACTTTACTTATATAATTATCCATTGCTGAACTGAAGCCTTTTGGCTCTTTATTTTAGTAAAAAAAACAAATTCTTATTTTTCTCTTGTCAATTTACAGCATATTTCTTAGAATTTTATTACCTGAAGATACTGTCCACCAGTGGAACTTGAACGTTCACTGCCAACTTCTGTTACATTTAAGTACAATCTATGCTTCTTTGGTACTCCATGAACATCAGTTCCATCTATAATTACAAAATTCATTTAAATTTTAAATGTGCAGAAAGTCACTAAAAATTACATAACCTATTTGAAGTTTAAAAGAGTGATAAAACCTATGGCCTTGTGCTATCCTTTGTTATGTAATATTTTGATATTTTTGTAGTAACTAACTCAGGAAAATAAAGAATATTAATCATATTTAAAATATTATATCGATTAGCAAAAATCACACACGATGCCACTTTTGCTTTAATAAACACCTCTGTGCTTTAATAAATTTAGTTTAATCCTTTATCCAAGTTTAAGCAAACAAAGTTTGACCTGAAAATATCTTCAGGACTGAGGTAAGGTGGTACATCCCTTGGCAACTCATAGCAAAGATGGATCAAGTTCTCATCACTCCTTGTCTCAGTATTTCCCATAATGCAAAGCACATCTCCTTGCAGACATGTATACTGCTATGCATTAAGGGAAGGGCCACTACCCAGACTGGTTTCGACCTTTATTGAGGTCTCATCAGTAGGAGGCAGACCCAGAGTGGTGATACTAAGTCAGAAGCAATGGAGAGGTCATATTTACCTATACGAGTTAACAACCAGTGTACCACCTTATTATTAAATTACTCTGGATTTAGAGAAAGATGTTGGAAGTTTATCTTGCACTTGGTTAGACTATAATAAATTTAGTTTAATCCTTTATCCAAGTGTAAGCAAACAAAGTTTGCACCTGAAAATATCTTCAGGACTGAGGTAAGGTGGTACATCCCTTTGGCAACTCGTAGCAAAGGTGGATCCGACGAGTTGCCAAAGGGATGTACCACCTTACCTCAGTCCTGAAGATATTTTCAGGCGCAAACTTTGTTTGCTTACATTTGGAAAAAGGATTAAACTAAATTTATTATAGTCTAACCAAGTGCAAAATAAACTTCCAACACCTCTGTGCTTATTATAGCAATGAGTACAATATGCTTAACGTAGAACTTAATAACTTTTTCCTTGATACACGCACAGAATATTACTCCCATACACAAGAGACTATAGAAAATCAATGTTATGAGTGCACAGGGGTTATATTTTTTATTTATTTTATTTTATTATTTTTTTTAGCATATTAGCACTTGATATACAATGTGCCATGACAATACTTAAAAAATTATGTAAAACCATGATACAAAGTATAAGTCAAGGTAAAGTATATACAAGAAAAATATACGTATATGGAACAATGAGAGAAGGGGAAAAAAATTCTATTTAAAAGTATGCATGTAAATCTATACATAATTACAAAGATTATGTCTTTTGTAGAAATTTAAAAGCACTGTATATCTGAGGAATTAGATAAAATCTGCTTCAGTATATAGGGCCTGGGGAAATTAAAGCACTAAAATAATGACTGTACTCACTGCATGCCTCTTTATGACTTTGCATTAACCATCATGAATAGAAAGAAATGTGTATAGTGTCTATAGCCTAGGTAGAGATGAGCAAGAACAACTCCCTCTCTGCAAATCCCATGCAGATTAGATAGCAGCAGTCAATCTCACAGTTAATCTGGTATAGCATGTTATTCTCTCTACTCCATGATGTTTGCCACTGCAATATTAATTTTTGTCTTATAATCTGCCTGCAATCCATATACAGAGGAGGGCAGATGATGGTATTTTAAGGAACAGGCTGACTTAGTTATATCATCTACAGCCTAAATTTCCTTGTCCAAGTATGGCTTGGAGTACAACACATGCAAACCACCTGGATGCTGCTGGTAAACCAGACTTCTAGGTGCCTGAAAATAGCTTCTTGAATAGGGTATAAGTAAATGTATCCTTTGGTGTGTTTCAATTTTAAGTAATTTAAAGTATGCTATAATGCATGCACCTCAGCAGCATATCTGATACATTCTAGTGAGATACAATTAGATATTATGCTTTCTGAGAAGATGGCTACAGACCCTATTTGGAACTCAGATGTTGTACATGTCTGTACAGATGATTGACATGCTGGTAGACAGGAGGAGTAGAATCTTGTGCTAATCTGGAAAAAGGAAAAACTACATGATGGAAGCAGCTGTGCCACGATGACGGTGCATTTAGTGGCATTTGTGCAGTATTAGCTATCTTGATGGCTAGTGCTTGTAGTAATGCTTTTATTTGCAAATCATAAGGGAAATATGGCAGTCTGACATGTATCGCACAAATTTTCCAGTCAACCAACATGATAATTATTTTTTGCAGGTCAGCCGACATGGACAGTTATTTTTTGACCAAATAATTTAATTGGCTGTGGAGATTGGTCTGGTAGGATTTCGTTCTGGTCAAATATAACAAGGACATTTTCTAATATATCACATATTATGCTGTCTGAGAAGTTGGCTACAGACCCTATTTGGAACTCACATTTTGTACATGTCTGTATAGATGATTGACATGCTGGTAGACAGGAGGATTAAAGATTAAATTAAACAGTAAACATTTTTCAGTACATATGAATCATCTGAGATAAAATAATAAACTAAATAAAAACAGAAAAAGAGAAGAAAATATGAGAGCGAATTAAAAGAAAAACTGAAAAATTAAAATATTGAAAACATCTGTAATCATACCAAGGATAGAATAATAGAAAACTCAACTGGAACTCAAAGTATAATATAACGTAAAAAATATTTTAACAAAAAATATGAACTGGCAGTAAGGCTTAATAACCCAACTGATATTCATGCTAATCTACTTAGAAAGAAGTAACACAGTGTGAGGAACAAATAGCCATGTTGCCCACCTTAATAAGATGTAAGACCTCCTTAGGCTGCAATGACTGCAGCAATCCTAAGGGCATACTTTCCACAAGCACACACGATAGCGATCAACAGGAATTTTCAGCCATTCTTCCAGGAGGCATATAATGGGGTCCTAGGCTGTTGTGGGGTGGTATAAGTTGTAGCTGGTATAAATGGCATGATGCACCTTGCCCATGGGGATATCTGTTAATTTTTTTCCAAGCATTCTATACAGAGAGCAGAAAGAAAGCCAATAAAATAATCAGACAACAGAAAAGAAAAATTATTACATAAATAGATTGAAGAATTCCAGAAATACTTTGCATTAAATAACCCTAGAAAATTTTTCTATGAAACTAGAAAACAAAAAAAAAAACTGGTCCACATATGAAGACAACAACAGTCAACAAAAGTAATGGACATACACTAGCCACTAGAGATGAAACAGCAAACAGGTAGAGGTAGTATGTTAACAAACCCCTAAACTGTGGTGAACATGTTGAGACTTTCACACAAAATACCTATCATACCTTTCAACCCAGAAATGTTTAACCTTCCTGGCTGAAGTAGAAATATAACACAGCTCAAGAACAACAAAGCACTAGGTACTGAAGAAATAGTAGTTGAACTTATCAAATATGGTGGAAGTGAATTAACTACACATATATATAAACTGGTAAATTTAATTTGGAAATAAGAAAAGATACTCTCAGAATGGCGAAGATGAATGTTAAAATTACAGATATATTACTCCTGTCAGCAGGCTACAAAATTATAATATTATACTAAAAAGAATCTTACCTTATGTAGAAGAAAAAATATAGGTAAATATTAAGCAGAATTCCAAAGAAATAAGTCTACAGTTAACCAGATTTTTACATTAAGAGAGATACTAAGGGAGGAAAATGGAAATATAATCAGCAGATTTATTTTATTTATAGATTTTAGAAAAGCATGTGAGAGCATTCATAGAAAAGGCCTTTGATTGGATGTTTTGGTATTGGCTAATGGAATTTAAATTTTAATTAAAGGTATTATGTTATGAGATATTACTAGTTCATCTAATATTCTACCTTTAATCAAAATTTAAATTCCATTAGCCAATACCAAAATATGGTATTGGCTAATGGAATTAGATTTAAACCTCTTGATATTAAGACAGGATTGAAGCAAGGAGATTTCCTTTTGTCCATACTTATATATCTTATTGAATTATTTAAAAGTATGTAGAAATCGCAATCAAGGGAAAATTATCAGTTTGCCTGGATACAATTTAGGCGTGCCACTTCTTTCAAATATCTTGGAACATTAATCAATCAAAATAATAAAATTAGTATAGAAATACAAGTCAGAATACATGCCTCCAGTAGATCTTATCATTCACTATATCATTTTTTATTTTTCGAAATTCTGTCAAGCAGATTGAAAACAGAAATAAACAGGACAATCATCACACCTATTATTTCATATGGAGCAGAATCCTGGAACATAACACACCATGATGAAAGAGCTTTGCAGATCGTTGAAAATAAAATCTTCAGAAAAGTTTATGGACTTGTAAAAGATAACACAACAGCTGAATAGAGAAGACCAAATCAAGAACAATATAAACACTACAGATCTCCACTTCTATCTGATGAAATCAGAGCTTGCAGATTGAGATGGCTTGGATATGTGGAAGAATGTGTGAGAGGAAAGAATGGCTAAGCAAGCATTCAAGATTAGGCTTAATGAAAAGTGACCAAGAGGAAGACCATGATAGCACTAGGAGAATAACATCCAAAGAGACTCAGCTGAGATGGTAATCCTGGACCAGACTGAAAGAACTCAAGATAGAAAGGAATGGAAGAAATTGGTATACTTGCAGCAAAAAAAGAAACAGAGGTTCAGCAAGCTAAGGAAGAAGAAGAAATATAAGGATAGCTGCTAATGCTGAAGTGACAAAAATGGTTCATTTAATTCAACATATATGTTAGAAAAGGTGATGTTCAAGATGATCAAGCTGCAATTCTGATAGCTTGGTGGATTGGATCCAACTAAAGTGTGCTGTCTCTTGCAGAAGCATAGACTTGAGATCCATAATAAAATCTAGATCTGATAAGTGCTTGACATATATTGAGCAATGAACATTTGTAGTAAACCTTATGATGTAGAAGTTAGGGTACAGGGGATATTTATCTTTCTTCTGCACTTATCATGCAAATTATATAAAAAAACACACACCGACATTTGCCAGTTTTTGTCAAATGTAGGTCCGAAGATAATCCTAGTTGCAACTGGGATTACTATTTGTCCTAGTCTTAGCTCTGGGTCAGGATGTACATGACATCTGCAGCAAAAATGCAAGCAAACAGTATTCTGTGGTGAAAATATTTATCCATTTGCAAGCCTAGTCTGAAAGACAGTCAGCAGCTTGCTGCCTGTCTCTCCATGATCCTTATGTTACAGGAATGGAAAAAAGATGGTAAAGTCACACAGAAAGAGAGCATTACTTATAGTTAGATAAAGAAAGAGATGATCTCATTCAGACTTGGAAGATTCAGTTAAATATAAAGTTTTTAATAAGGGGAGGGACATTTCCTCTGAGACCAAACCTGTATTTGTCTTTCAATATGCAAAGCCTCCAAGCTGTGTCATATGCTTTTTCTATGCAAAAAAGCTGACACTAAGTGTAATCATGTATTAGAAAGGCATCTCTAATCAATGCATCAAGTTGGATTAAATGATCCAGCATAAAATGATATTTGTGAATGCCAAACTGTATCCTGGAAAAATTATTGTTGCACTTCAGAAACCATAAAAGACAAGAGTTAACCATTTTTTCCCAAAATCTTGCACAAGCTGCTAATCAGAGCAAATGAATGGTAATATGTTGGTATTTCTGATCCTTACCTGGCTTGGAAGGGCAATAATAGCTGTCTTGTTCCAAGATTCTGGAAAAGCCAGGATTCTCAACTGCTCTGCTTATTCCACAGATAAAGATAAAAAATGAAAAGGACCAGTAACATCACTGGGAAATCCAATCCACCATGAACAGGAGCCACTACACAATGAAGCAGGGATAAAGAGGAAAGTAATCTTCAACACTCTTGTTGAAGAGCTGAAAGTTATAGTCTTTGGAGAATAACTCATAGGGAAGGCTATTCCAGAGAACCAAGATAAATGGAATGAAAGAATATTAGAGTAACAGTTTAGTAAGCAAGTAATTTAACTGTAAATGGATATCTAGCAGCTAATGGCTTGCTCAATGTACTAAAAGTTTAACAGAAATGAAAAGGACATGATGGATGAAAACTCTGCTGAACTGGCATCCACCATGCCCATGTAGAAAGGAAAATGTCAAAACTAACCTGTGAGACAAGAGTTATCAATTAGCCCAACTACCTAAATCTAAACAGTATTGAGAATTTTTTAGGTCTTTTTGGTATACCCACCAAATAATGTGAGAACAGCATGCCAAGGTTGAGATTTATGGAGCTTGTAGCTGGATAGTGGAAAAATAACAACTCAAGTGAAAAAAGCATACCAAGATTTTTTGAAACTAAGGATGCTACAGACATAATTTGCTTATGCCAAAAAAGGCCTGGAGTAAATGCCACTCAAGAGGTGAGATCTGATCTTGACTGTTAAGATGAGCATGTAAGGGAGAAAGAAGTAATCTTTTTAGTAAAAAGCCTAAATCGTATTTTGAAAGCATGAAAGTGACCAGGCTATCGCTATCACATCAAAGGAAGATATGGAGATCAGTGTTTTGAGCAATGATAGCAAAATATTCTGAAACTTGAAATGTTTGAGCACCGCAAGTTGAAAAAATGAGTGCTATCATCAGCAAAACTAAGAACAGAATTTAAGTTCTGTGAGAGAAGATCATTTATATATATAAGGAAGAAGGGGTGAAATAACAGTCCTGAAGAACAACTGCATTAATAGGAAAACCTGAAGAGAGAGAGAGAGAACACCTTCCAACACACAACACAGCAAATGAGCAGAGAGAAAACTTGCAATCCAATTACAAAGAGACAGAAGGTGGACCATAAGATGTCTTGGAAATGTCAAGTATACCATGTTTCTCCAAACCTTTCTCTAGCACATGTCCAGAGGAAAGGAGATCTGCTGCAGATCTTAGCAGCAGAATTCACAAAGGTAGTGAATGAGTAGTTGACAATTCTCTGGTGGTGGTGGTGTTGAAACTGACTGTTGATGACTCCCTCCATTACTTCATGTAGCACTGATGTGAGAGCAATAGGTTGATGGTTTGATTATGGCCACTTGCCTTTTTTTTTTTTTTTGAATCAGGTACACATGGGCTTTCTTTGTGTAGATAGATGCCAGTTGCATACAGATGATAAAGAACAGATGTCAATCTAGGAGCACATCTCTTGAACACAACTAGTGGGATACTATCAGGACCAAAAGCCTTCAAGTATCCAGTAGTTCAAGATTCTTCTCATAACTTTTGGTGGCAGGCTACAGGAGGCATGTGATGAAATATTTCAAGTAAAGTTATGAAGGGATGAATGAGAAAAATGATGCCAAGAAGTCAGATTGATCATTAGGTGATGTTGCAATATTGCAGGAGCACAGATGAGCAAAAATTGCATCCAACAGCTTCTGCAGAGATTACCCATAGTTTTCTATGCTTAGTCCTTCTATAGTCAGACTTGCTGCTGTTAATGATTGTTTTGTAAGTGCTGCAGGCTTCGATGCAGGATGTGCATATGAACTGGAGGTTTTGTTTCAACCACTTAAGATATTCCTCCCCTCATAGTATTCTGGCATACCTCTTCAAAACCATGGCTTGGATACATTGTGGGAATTTTGAAGACCCTCATTCTCTAGAATAGTATATTTCCACATAATGCTATCTTCCTTTTCAGACATTCCTAGTCCCACCTTCTGTTATAAAGTCACTTGTTTATATATACAGTAGAACTTAGTTATAATGAATTCCAGAGGACCGCAAATATTTGTTCATAATAACCGTTATTCGTTATATCCAAGAAGGTCATAATTTGAGCAAATTAAAAATGTTTTCAGATTTTTCTCAGCATAGGTATATTGGGTAACATAAATATGTGCATACATACATATAAAGAACAAAAATTTATTTTTAAAACTTCACATTTTTACATAAAAAATCATCAAGCGTGCTTTGCTTTGCACAAGACTCATATTTCATACGTTTGAAATTGTTCCTTATACCACTAAGATGCTTGAATGTGTCATCTGAACTTACAGATCGCGATTCCATAAATCTTGTTAAAATATGTAAAGCACTTTCTGCTTCACACCAGGTAATGATTTTCTCATCACTGCTATTTTCTTCCTCAGAGTCACTACTACTATTATCTTCTTCTGGTGTATGAGAGATTTGTTTTAAGATGTCAGTGTCTGTCGGTGTAAAGATTTTTGTCACAAAGACTTGCGAATTCTCTTTAAAACTGTGTACTTTGGCGAGGAGGCGCTGCAGTCGTGACAGAAGCAGACGACGCTTAGGACTTGATTAGCAAAGTTTCCGCTGTGTGTGGTATCCATTTTTTTTAAATGTGCCCGAAGTGAAAGAATAAGTACAACATTAGTGTTTGAAGGCAAATTATAATGTTTTTGTAGTTTCAAGAATCTTGTAAAGCAAGTTTGTGTCAAGTTTTTCAGAAATAAATAACATCACTAGAATTACATCAGTGAAATGCATATGAATGTGTTCTAAAAGTATACGTATAAGCGAGCATTCATTCTGCGTAATGATCAAGACTTTCACCAGCTTTACCACTCATCACAAGTCCGAATTTTACTGGCGCAGTCGACAGGATCTACAAGGTGAGAGCAATTCGTTATGTAAATGCATGCTCCCATGTTTTAGAGTTCTATTTTGATTATTTGGGCGAAAGTCTGTTCTAATACAAAACAAAAAAAAAAAAAAAATAGTGTTCGTAGTTTGTTCCATCCTGGAACAGTAGTAGTTTTGATTTCTCGCCAGAGAAAGAATACGTCAGTATTCAAATTTTGTTCCATCCTGGAACAGTAGTACAACAGTTTGGATAAATGAAAAACACGCCAGTGTTCAAGCTATATTTTCGTCCCAGATAGTTCAGAATAGTTGTTTTTTTTTTTTTTCATTTTAAATTTATTTTGTTCTGCAGTTACCGATTTGTCCTGTTTTGCATGTTAGTTCCATCTTGGAACAGTCAGAACTTGTGATTTCTCGCCAGAGAAAGAACACGACAGTGTTATCATAGTTAATTTTTGCATACTGTTTTGATAGTTCTGTTTCGAGATTTCAGTTATTATATAGTAGCGGTGTAAAATCGGAACTATTTTTTTGTTTTTGTTTTGTTTTTATATATCCACATATATATATATATATATATATATATATATATATTTGTGTATTTGAAAGTGTAGTAAATTGTGTAGTTGAAGTTTTTATCTGATAATATTGTAAGATTTATCTATGTTTACAAATGATATGTTGAATTTAATTATGAGTCCCATAATCGCCAAATGTATACATCTCTTTTTGGGCTTTTAAAAAAAAAAAAAGAAAAAAAAAAAGTGCAATTGATTCTTTTTTTTAGGGTGATTTTTTTTTTATCAGTAAAGAGAGTTATTGTTTAGCACCATGACTTATTTAACCAAAGGTAGAAAGGAAGATTTACGTAAATTGGCTGAAGAATTGGGAGAGAATCCAACTGTTGAAATGAAAGTGATAGATCTTAAAATGATTATTACGGGAAGTAAATTTTATGAAGAAGAATTTGTTAAAGGGATGTTGGAGACGATTATTAGTACCAGACTCGAGGAAGAACTGATGAAGAAAGAATTAGAAGCTCAACGGCGGAAGGAAGAACTAGAAGCCCAATGCCGGAAAGATGAATTGGGGGCCCAACAGAAAAGAGAACAAATGGAGTTCGAGTTGAAGAAACTGGAAATTGAAGCGCGTGTTCAACCAACCTCAACTCCAGTATCCAGTGACAATAAACCATATTGTCTTGAACTAATTAAGCTAATGCCTAGGTTTAGATTACAAGAGGATGACATTGTGATATACCTATCCCTGTTTGAAAGACAAGCTAAGAGAACAAAAATAGATGTTAAAGACTGGATATCATGTCTCTTGACTTTGTTACCATTTGAGATTGTCCAATTAATTGGTAGAGAGTCAGAAGAAAATTGCGAAGATTATGAATATATTAAAACAATTCTACTAAAGAGATTTAGACTGAATCCTGAAAGTTTCAGAAAAAAGTTTGTGATGCACCAAAAGGTTGCTGAAAAATCTTGGAGGGATTTCTGTTATGAAATAACTAATTATTTCGAAGAGTGGATTGGTGGCCTTGATATCAAGGATTTTGAAGGGTTAAAAGATCTAATTATTACGGATCAACTGAAGAAGAAAGTACCACATGAAGTGAGAGAACATCTCTTAGACGACTGGACAAAATTCGTTTCTCCAACTAAGTTAGCTGAGAGATTGGACGAATACGACAGTGTTCGTAGTACATCAAGGAAGCCCATCGGAGCTATTCCGAAGGACAAGGTTACTGAAAAGTTTAGACCTTATACTCCACCTGCTGAGCGAACATTCAAAAATAAGTTATCTCCCTCTCAAAGTCCACCGAGATGGTACCAGCCGTGGCGAAATTATGATTCATACAAGCCTCACTACAAACCAACTTGTTTTACTTGTAGAAGGGAAGGTCATATTGCCAAGTTTTGTATGAAAAATAGTCAATCAAAAGGTACTCCTACTACAGCACACAGTAACCTAGTTCAAACGTCTACCACTGGGAATGACGATAAATCAGGTGTGTTGACTGCCAAAATTTCCATTCCAGTATCCAAATCAGTGGACATTGATCGAAATGTAGATGATTTGAAGGTGGTCAAAATCAAATGTGGAAGTAGGGTTTTAAATGGAATAATAGATACGGGAGCGCAAATATCGGTAGTGCGCGAAGATTTAGTGGCAGATACGCCCCATGATGGAGAAAGTAAGATAGAAATATCTTCTGCTTTCGGAGAAAATGAAATAACACCCTTAAGGATTTTTGAAATGAAAATTGATGATAATTTACATGGTAATGTTCCAGTCACATGTGCTGTCTCAAGAAAACTGGTTACCGATCTGCTACTGAGCTCCTCTGCCTATGAAATGCTGGTCGAAAGCGTCGAGCTACATGAGAGTAGTCATCATTGGGAGACACCGGTTCTGAAATCAAAAGATTTAAGCGATAAACGGTCAGAAGATGATGAAGATGAAGACATGCCTTCGAAAATAACCAGTACAGCATTGGCAGTAAGTACGATAGAGTCCCCACCAGGTGAAGAAAATGAGTGTATACCAGAAAAAACAAAATTCGAATTCGGCAAACTTCAAAAGGATGATGAGACGCTTCGAAGGTGTTTTGAATGGGCTCATCCCGTTGTTTGTGTGGCTAAGAAAAATGGAAGTGTCAGACTATGCATTGACTTTAGATTGCTGAATAGTTTTACTATTCCAGATGCTTATCCAATGAAAATAGCTAGAGATTTATTATTTGAGGTAGGACAAGCAAGATTTATCACTGTAGTTGACCTCACCAAGGGATATTGGCAAATCCCTATGGAAAAGGAAGCAAAGCCCTTCACCGCATTCGTGACGCATTCTGGTCACTATCAATGGAATGTCTTACCGTTTGGAATGAAGAACGCTGGAAGCACATTCCAGAAATCATTAGATAAAGCACTAGCTCCTCATAAGGCATACTGCCGATCTTATATCGACGATTTGGCTATATTTTCTAAAACATGGTCTGAACATCTCACCCACATAGATGAAGTCTTCAAAACATTAAGAGAGGTGGGTTTAACAGTAAACCTAGAAAAATGCGAATTCGGGAAAAATCAAGTGAAGTTCCTAGGTCATTTGATTGGATCCGGTCAACATTCTCCAGACCCAGAGAAGGTCGAGGTTATAAAAGGTTTAGCGACACCAGCAACAAAGAAGGAAGTAAGAAGTCTACTTGAACTGGCTAGCTACTACCGTGACTACATACCACAATTCTCCCAAATTGTATTACCACTGACAAATCTGACTAAGAAAAGTGTCCCAAACAACATTCCTTGGACTACTGATGCTGATGAAGCTTTTACGAAACTCAAGGAAGAGCTTATAAAAATGCCTTCTTTGCATACTCCAGATCTCGACAAGCCGTTCCAGTTGTATACGGATGCATCAGCAACAGCAATTGGCGCATGTTTAGCTCAAAACAACGAACAAGGAAAAGAATTGCCCATTGCTTTCTTCAGTAAGAAACTAAATTCCTGTCAAATGAAATGGTCAACCATTGAAAGGGAAGCTTTTTGCGTCTTGGAGGCATTGAAAAAGTTTGACACATGGGTATTTGGTGCTGAAATACAGGTAATTTCAGATCATAACCCTCTGACCTATCTAACTAAAAGTGCCCCTAATGGTGCCAAGTTGTCCCGATGGGCTTTAGCCCTACAACGTTATAATCTGACTGTTACATATAGAAAGGGTAGTCGTCACGGTAACGCTGATGCCCTTTCCAGATTAAAAACTGATATAATTAATTAATGCTATTGGCTTGTTTCTTAATAATGATTATATATTTTCTTGATGTTTAGTTAATGATAATTATATAGTTTTTTTTTTGTGTGTGTGGGAGCTGCATCGCACCATAAAGCTCTCACCTCATTTCTTGTATTTTAGAGTCAATTACTCGCCTGAGTTTTTTTTTTTTAGATGCAACATCGACACTCCTGTGACGGATGTGCTTCCCCCAAAGGGAGCTGTAAAGATTTTTGTCACAAAGACTTGCGAATTCTCTTTAAAACTGTGTACTTTGGCGAGGAGGCGCTGCAGTCGTGACAGAAGCAGACGACGCTTAGGACTTGATTAGCAAAGTTTCCGCTGTGTGTGGTATCCATTTTTTTTAAATGTGCCCGAAGTGAAAGAATAAGTACAACATTAGTGTTTGAAGGCAAATTATAATGTTTTTGTAGTTTCAAGAATCTTGTAAAGCAAGTTTGTGTCAAGTTTTTCAGAAATAAATAACATCACTAGAATTACATCAGTGAAATGCGTATGAATGTGTTCTAAAAGTATACGTATAAGCGAGCATTCATTCTGCGTAATGATCAAGACTTTCACCAGCTTTACCACTCATCACAAGTCCGAATTTTACTGTCGGTATACCCGAAGTTGCAACGCCATTATCAATCTCTGCGCACGTTTCAAAATTGTTCAAGTTTCGCGCTTTTAACCACGCTGATAACGGTAAGTTATCCTCTTCATCTTCTTCAGATTCGCACTCTTATTCTGCAAGACCGGCTTTCTTAAAACAGTTTTGTATCGTAGACGATTACACCAAATTTCAAGCATCACTCATTAAATGTATTGCGTGAAGTACACTGATCTTCGAGTCGTAAGCATAAGCATTTTCCCGGATTTTTCTCTGCATTCTATCAGTTCCAAGGCTAACAAACGACGAAAATGGGATTTAAAACATCTAATTACGCCTTGATCAAGTGGTTGCAAGACAGATGTCAAATTCGGTGGCAAAAAAACAAGTTTTATGTTTGTTAAATTAGCCACTACAGGATGGGCAGGACAGTTGTCTATCAATAACAAAATTTTCCGGTTTTCATTGCGAAGATTTTTATCCCACTTGCGAATTTCATTTTCGAAAATTGAAGATGTCATCCAGGCCTTCTTATTCGCTGTATAATCAACAGGAAGTTTTTTAATGTTTTTAAAGCATCTAGGCTTTGCCAATTTTCCAATTACAAGAAGCTTTCTTTTATCGCTACCGGTCATGTTCGCAACTAAAACTGTGAGTCTATTTTTGATAAGTTTTCTGCCAATGCACTTTTCATTTTTAAATTGAAAAGTTTTATTGGGTGTTAAATTATAAAAAAACCCTGCTTCGTCTGCATTATAAATGTTGTTGTATCCATACCTTCGTTTGATGTCTGGCCATGCATTCTTGATCCAGTCGGAAACGTTTTTGTCAATGGACAATGACTCACCACTTACTTTTGCATAGACAATATTGTTTCTGCTCTTAAAGTGATCAATCTACCCACTGTTGCAAATCAATCTACCCATTGTTGCAAATTAAAATCGCTAAAACAAAGTTGAACAGCAAATTTTTCGGCTTGAACTTTCAAAATTGGTCCGCTAATAGGTAAGCCAGCGGTTCTTTGCACTTTAAACCACGAAAGAAGTGCTTCGTCAACGTCACTTTTATTACACTTTTTAAGTTTTTTACAGTTCGATAAATTGTTTTCAAAAGCTTTTAGAGTCAACTCACGATTCTTTCAAATTGTTGATATTGTAGATGGGGGACAAACCATCTTTGCTACTGTCACATTTGATTGGCCACTTTCCACCTCCCGTATAATTTCTACTTTTTCAGAAACCGATAAAATTTTCTGTTTGACTCCCAACATTTTTCCACAACCAGAAAATGCGTACGTACGAAATGTCAGTAAAGGAACGACTAACGTTCCTTTATTATTCGTTCGTTATTCCTGTGAAACGAATTCGTAATAAACATGAAATACATGCATTAAATCAAATATAATTTGAATATACCTTCAAAATTATTCGTTATAAACGTGAATTCGCTGTAACCGTGATCGTTATAACCAAGTTCTACTGTGTGTATATATATATATATATATATATATATATATATATATATATATATATAGTCATACCCCTACTTACGCGAATCCGGAATTACGCAGTTTCATATATGTACGTATTCCTGTCCCCCCTTCACGCCTCACCACTAGTCATATCTTTCCGGCACCGACCACATGCGCCAGTGTCGCACATGCTGTGAACAAGCACTGATGTGTTTTGCACGGTCTCCATTCATACACGATTTTTATAGTCTCCAAACCTTGCGATTGTTTAACGTTATGTTCTTGATAAAAATTTTATCACATAAAAAATAATAATGTCGTCCAAAGGAAGCAAGTCCGATTCCTCTACAGCTAGCAAGAAAAGAAAAACATTGACTTTGGAAACAAAAACATTATTAAGGATTTTGAAGGTGGAATGAAAATTTGTGAGCTAGCAAAGGTTGATCTACAGGAATCCACAGTAAGAACAATCATAAAAGAAAGGTTTACAGATTTTGGAGGACATAGATTCTAACGAGAAACGAATTGTAGCCACAAGGTAAGGAATAAAAAAATCATTAGCTTGCTATGAAGAAATTTTGCGTGACAAGAAAAAGACATTATGCCGTCAGACGAATCTATTAGATTTTATGAAACCAGTGACATCGAAATAACTTTCTTTTTTTTTTATGTACGAAAAACTACAATTATGATTATATTTCTTAAAAAATATAGGTGTTTTTGTAAACCTTTGGTTCCAATAATTAATATTTTGTATGTTTGTATGCAAAATTATACCCGAGTTATGCGAATCCGACTTATGCGCTTTTTGTTGGTCCCACCTACCGCGTAACTTCAGTAAAAATATTACCGAATAATTTTAACCACGTAATATTTTTAAAATGTACCATAACAACCGAGTAGAAGCTCAGGAATACATTATATATATATATATATATATATATAAAATAAAAATTTGACTACAAAATGGACAAAAAATTAATAATAATACAGTGAATCACTTTATATATTCAACCACCTAAAAACTACTCTGCATCCAAACTTCCACTTTAAACCTTTCATCTCTGCTTGATGAGTTACTTAATAACAGGCTACCAACTGCTGACCCATCAGTGAGTGAGTGAGTGATAAGTCAGCTGAAATGTCATCCACCTTCAGTATTATGTTTTTTTAGACATGGATACAATGTCAATTTATGCTTCATTTGTTAAATCTAATAAAACTTTCTTCAGATTATCATATTCAACTGGTGGAAATCGATTTGTCTTTTTTGAATTAGCCTGCTTTACATTCTTGACAAAAAACTTGTAGCACAGTTTTGTGCACACACACAAAGTGGGTTCTAAGCAGTAGTGACTGCATAATATTATTAAGTCCTTGACTTCATGATATATAACATATAGCCTCTCACACTCAAATATCATCCTCACCTTCTCATAGTAGAACCTGTTATCACAAACGAGGCTCTGGTGACCAGGTAACGGCGATATAACCAAAACATCTACTCAAGAGTGAATGCTTGTGTATAAAAATGCATGTCTGGATGCTGAGGTAGCAACCCTACCACCAGAATAGGAACTATGCGGGCTAACAACCTGCAAGTCTCTAAAAATTTAAATACTGTTTTCATGTCAGATAAATGCAGAAATCGAACACTCCTTGACTAAAGTTTTGAAAATTAGGACATGAATGTTACATTCATGTCCTAATTTTCCTAATGTAAGGCCAATGGAATGTCAAAACACTATTAAACAGGAAAACTAATACAACTAATAAAGGATATGGAAAAATATAAAACTGAATTATTGGGGGGTTAGCAAAGTAAGATGGAATGTTATCGGTATAATAAATTTTCCCATCGGGAATGTGTTTCTTTAATCAGGGATGCCTAATATAACTGATATACAACAATATGGAGTAGGAATCCTCATGAGCAAAAGATTTAGTCAAGCAATGATTGGGTGGGAACTAATTTCATAACAAATAACAACAGTAAATCTTAAAACTAAATTTGGAAGGCTAAGAGTTGTTCAGTGCTATGTCCCAACTGAGAATGCATCCTTTGAAGAAATGTTTCACAGTCTACTTGATAAAATCTTGATGATGACACATGGTAACAAGAGCATACTTCTCATGGGCGACTTCAATGCTAAAGTTGGTGCAAATGAGGAGTTGGAGAATGTAATGAGTTTGGGAGAGAGAGAAATGTAAATAGTGAACTATTGGTGGAACTGTGTGGCAAATATAACTTAGTAATGGGTAGCACAATCTTCAAGCATAAGAGAATACATAAAGTAACTTAGGTGTCACCAGATGACAAAACAGAATCAAATAGATTATATTGTCATCAGTCAAAGGTGCAGAAGATGTTATTACATGTCCAAAATAAAAGAAGTGCTGATATTCGCTTGGATCATCACCTAATAATGGGCTCTATGCCGTTATATATTCAAAAAAATCACCAGGGGAAAACATTTAATAGATGGAAATTTTATATTGCTAAATTACAAAATGCTGAAGACTGCAATGAGTTTAAAATAAAGATATGGGAAAATATAGATATTAATTTTAATGGAAGAGAGGATATAAGGAATGGTGATATAGAGACTATATGGAAAAAGGTAAAAAAAAAGTCCTCAATAAAGATGGAATTATGTGCAAGAAATACTGCCCAAAAGGAAAATGAACTTAAAGATAAATATGAAATTTTAAATAAAAAAGCTAAGAGAAGTGCTAGAAAAGATCATGATGGTTTGAAGAACTGGCATCGAGGGCAGAACAAGCTGCAGACAAGTATAACAGCAGACAGTTACACAATATTATAAAAAGACTTTCTGGAGAAGACATGCAAAAGAAGGTCCCAGTGAAGATCTCAATGGAAAAATTCTAGTGTCAAAAGAAGAACCACAGGAAAGGTGGAGAGAACATTTTAGTCAAATCTTGAACAATAGCAGCGATAGAATACAAACAGAAATAAAAAACAAGGAGATGAATTAAAAATTGATACCAGCCCATCATCTAAATTGGATGATAAAAAAAAAAAAGAAAAAAGGTATTAAAAAAAAGAAAATGGGCTGGACGTAATGGTATCACAACAGAGGCTTTAAAATCTGACACCACTACAATCCCAGATATACTCTACTGACTATTATAAGATATCTGGGGAAAAATAGACATTCCCTAGGGATTGGAATACAGAAATTGGGATATATTCATTCTCAATTTGTTATAACAAAATGAGAATGAATGTGAACAACAAGACACTAAGTACAATTGAAAAAGGAAAAATCGAAACTGTTTCACATTTTATATATCTCGGCAGTGTTTTATCTGAAGATAGAGGAGCAACTATAGATGTTGAAGGAGATTTAGGAAATTGTAATAATTGGAGGGACATAAACCTGATATGTGCCATTAGCAAAATTTTCTGCAAAATTATTCTTTCAAGAATCTTTAATATTTTAGATGAAGGCATGAGAAGAGAGCAGTCTGGTTTTAGGCCAAATAGATGATGTACAGACCACACTAAAACCTTATGAATAATAATAGAACAGTCGGGTGAATTTAAGTCGGGCATATACTCAGGAAAGATCATCAAGAAATCTGTCATGCAGCCCCTGGAATGGAATCCACAAGAAATGAAAAAGCCTTCCATTCTATTGTTAAAGATTGTGTGGAATGCACTTCAAAATAAAGGAATGCCATGGAAGATAATAAACCTCATACAGAAGGTTATAACAAATTCCAATGTCAGTTGCTGTTTGATGGATATTTGTCACAGCCCTTTCAAACTGTATCTGGAGTGCAAGGATGTCTGTTATCTCCTTTATTATTTATACTGGTGTTAGATCATGTTCTATAACAGACAGCAATGAAACGTCCCAAAGGAATATAATGGAAAATAAATAAAACTGGGTGATCTAGACTATGCAGATGATGCATGTCTAATTGCTCACAGACATGCAGATACCAAAAACAAATTACCACATTACAAGAAGAATCACTTGTTTGAAAATAAATATAAACAAAACAAAACAAAAAAAAATGAGAATGAATGTGAACAGACACTAAGTACAATTGAAAATGGAAAAATCGAAACTATTTCACATTTTATATATCTTGGCAGTGTTTTATCTGAAGATAGAGGAGCAACTAGAGATGTTGGTATAAGGATTCAAAACACAAGAAGTGCATATTCTAAATTTAGTAGAGTGTGGAAAATGAAAAATATTCACACAGATACGAAAATAAAAATATTTAATGCATGCATTAAATCAATTCTTTTATATGAATGCAAAATGCAGTTGATTTCAAAAGGAAATAGAAAGAAAGCTACAAACATTCATGAACTGATATCTGTGGAGCATACTTTGAATTTTGTGGCCACAAATTATTACTAATAAAGAACAAATCAGCAAAAAAAGTCAATCTTGAAATCAGAAAAATGAAAATTTAGATGGATTGGGCAGATACTCAGGAAAGATCATGAAGAAATCTGTCATGCAGCCTCTGGAATGAATCCACAAGGAAAGAAAAAGCCTGGCTATCCTAAAATACATGGAGGAGATAGACTTCAATGGAATGTGAGAAGAAGAGTTTTGCTTTCACAGACTCCCGATGTTCCTGATGGAATCTGGGAAAGGAGTGCCACTCGTTTTCATCAAATTTCAAACTAAATAATAATCGCTTCCTATTTCTTTTAGAGAAAAATCCAGATCCCATCTGCATATTACAGAAAAATTTTGTTTTAAATTAACTTTTAAAATTTTAAAAGTTAAAATTTAAAATTAAATTTTAAAATTAAATTTTAAATTAATTTCTGATTACAATTATATATTAAATTATACTTTACTCCTAGCTGAATGTACTTTAAGAAACCATTCAAATCTCAAATTTCAATGCACGAAACTGCCTCAAATCTAGGAAAAGCTCTTCATCAGAGAATCAGCACAACAAGAACACCTAATCAATCCCGTTAGGTAGCACTGTTTAGGACTTGGCCTACCTTTGCTGGATTTTGGTTACAATCACCTCACATATCTGTATATTATTCTCTCAGTTAAAAGTGAACATTGACAGTATAAATGGAAGTATTTTAATTAGTATACCATCTACACTGTAATATCTTTTATACAAATGAAAGTTTAATATTTAACTTATAAGCTGAACAAGACTTAAATTACACTTTTTTTTTTTTTTAATCTTTACAGTTATGTGAATATTTATTTACTCATTGTTATACTGGAACATGGATTGGTAACTGCAACCAAGGTCCAGAGCAGAAATCAAGATGTCAATTACTAGCTGTATGAAAGTTTCCTAAAACATTTCTATTATAAAATTTAGAACCTTCCTGCTGTTTCCAGTATTCTTTGTGATTTTTAATGAATCAAAGAATTTCTCAACCATTCACACTACAAGATTTAAGGCATCATCATACTGAAGTTTCAGTTTTCCATATCACTCACTTTACTTAAATTATTATCTCTCAATTCAAGATTGTTTGTTTGATATCAATTGCCATTTCTTTATTTTATGCAAGAACAGTTTTTTTTTTAAACTTAATTGTTTTGATCTACTTAGGTAGATAAAAAAAAAAAGAGCAGACTATTTAAAACCAGAAATAGACCTATATGCCACTTACATTTTCATATGGATGATATGGTACTATATGGTATAATATCATATTTACAGATAGTTAAGTGTAAATACTGTGGAATGTAGAGAGAGAGGTGTCATCTGGCTTTGAATTTGATCTTCAGTATTTCATATACATACAATTTTTAACATTAAATTTATTTAGCAATGTTGTAAATGTAATAGAGTTTAAATGTAGGAGTATACATGCATACACACACATTTATCTATGAATTTACCATTTTAAAACATGAATTATATAAGTAATTTAAGTTATGGTGAACAGCTGATTAGCACTTGATAACTTGTTTGATAAATTAGTGACTAATGCTATTACCAAGTATTAAACTGAAAGAAATATTTCTACCTGGATTGAGTTCCAATAAGTAAGGCAATCTCTCAAGTGAATCTTCATATCTATAGTTTTCCAGTTCCCCTTTTGCTGGCTTCGGTTTCTTCTTTCTTTTTCTAGGCTGATAATCTGCTGGCCGTCTTTTCACATGAAAAGTCAATATACCTACAAAATTTTTGAACTATCTTAGTATATAAATAGTATAATATAAGTAAAAGAGACTGGTACATAAAATAGGTTGAAGTTTAATTGAAATTACAGCTGAAGTAAAGCAGGCTATGAGGCTAATATGTTTCTTATTTGCAGATATTCTCTGGCCAATGTTAGTGGATGAAAAACTTGCCATCTTCATATGAAATCAGCTAAATTACCTTGATTTCAAAAGCTCTTATAAAGGTTCCTGCATCTTATGTGGAATCTGAACCCTAAAGGATACCAGTGATACCAGTACATAAACTAATAAATACTAAGCAATTCCACATGTACACAAACATATACCTTGTGTAGAATTTATGGAGACAAAGACACACATGTTGGAGTAATTACTTTACTTACAATTAAGAAAATAACATTCGAAGTTTTGACCTCTATATCAAGATCATCATCAGGAAAATATACATATGCACAGGACAAACAGCATCACACTACATTAAAGAAAGCTAAATCGAAATGCTTTGTTAATCATTCACACTAGCCTGATCTCTAATGAAAAAATAAAATAAAAATAATTTAATAAAAATTTAATTAATTAATATAATTATTTTTTATACGCAAGTATAATAATATACAGATGATTAAAAAAATTACAGTGGAACTACGTCACACATCTCTACGGTCCTCTTATCTTAAGATTTTCTTGTGTTAGGATTCTGCCATCATGTTCTGGATGCTATATAGATTGCAGAGGGGTTTTCCAGATTCTTGAGATTACTAATCCATCATTCTTGTTGAGATTAGGATGATGTTTCAGCATCATCTCACAAGTTTCCTTGAATTTTCTTTCAAACCAGGATGGAACCTGGTGCCTTTCCAGTTGATTCTCTGACATGTTTGAAATGGTCTGACAGGCCTGTTTTATCATAGTGAAGGAATCTAATATAGCATTTATGCTTGTCTTTTCTTATTGGAATGGTGTGTCTTGTTTACCCTATGTAGGGTAGGTTGTAGGCGCACTGAATTTTGTAAACCTCTGGGTGGGCAAGGTAGGGAAAGGGGATCTTTGGATGAGCTTAATATACTTTATAAGAATGCCACAACCATACCATACAATATCAGGAAAAATACAACACTACATAAATACATTAAGGCAACTTTCAAACTGCCTGCAAATATAAAAAAGGATACCAAGTCACCCAAAGATCCCCTTCCCTACCTTGCCCTCCAAGGGTTTCCAAAATTCAATGTACCTGCAACCTACCCTACATAGGGGTACATCAATTCCCCGGGACGATTTCTACATGGGATGAAAAACTAAGTTTATGGGGGGAGCCTTGATACCTCCATAAGAGATCAACTATCTCAAACTGTAAAAGCCCATATAAAGATTCCTCTTGTCACAAAGAGAATCAAACTAAGGTCGTGACAAATCAGAAATAAACAGTGAAGTTTATGGACATTTAGGTGGATAAGAAAATATGAACGAATTTCATTATAAAATCTTCATTCATATTAGACATAAAAGTCACTGGCCTTCTATAGGAGCCAGGTTTAAATTTAATATTTTTTTGCTAAAAACAATAAATTTACACCTGGCTCCTATAGAAGGCCAGTGTCTTTTATGTGAATCTCAACCCATAAAAGGCTGTAAACTTATAGTAATTGGTATTGATACCATAGCCATGCTAAGTGGTTAGATAATCCAGAAAATCTGCTCCAAAGACCAAAAACTAAACTTTTCAAGAAACCTTAGAAGACTATCCTTTATCTAATAAAGGGTGGTCTCACACTGGGTAAGGGAATTAATTTACTACCAAAAAATCTTCATTTTTTTTTTTTTATTATTTATTTATTTAGTCCAAAACAAAATTTGATTTGCTGCTTGATATAACTGCAGTTTTGCATGATAATAAAGAATCAAATAAATAATTGTAGATAAATTTTTAACCTGAGTTGAAATTAAGGTAATTGCTTGATTCTCTGTAATATAATGCCCTGTATGTGGTGGTTATAGCCTTTCGGGGCAGCTATATACACGCCACCATCTAGGGAAATGACTATGAGCAAGGTGGTTTCCTGTTGCCTTCCTTGCCGTACTATATCCTATGACTGTATCCTGTGTGTTCATGAGTCTGGTTTTACTGCTTGTGGGATGAAAAACCCCAGATAAACTGGTGGAAAAAACCCTGTTGTATGTGCCCAAGACTGGCTAACTTGGCTATGGCTGAGGAAGATCCTTAAGCTCCTCACATCTCCGAATCAAACCTAGGACACTCCTTCCCCAGGCATATGGTTGCAAAGCGCATAGTCACTAGGCTAACTGTGCAGACAATGTCCTGTCTACGGGACATTATATGACATTAAGAGAATTCATTATGTAAATTTAAATATTTCAAAAAATGGTTCAGAGAGTTATAATGATATAACTTTTTTTTCATGTAGTACTATCATATCCTGTATAGCCAGAGGACATATCAGCAATCTGATGAACAGTTATTTATAGAACTTGCATGTGACAAAATCTAATCAAGTATCCAATTTAGCATCTTTCAAAATTCTAGTGAACACAAGAGGGTTAAACCTGGGGTACCTGAGAACTGGACTAGGCCTAACTCACATAATGTATTTGTTATATTATCTGATTATCTGTTGACTGGTTCCACCTCTTCATCTCTACCCTTTCTTTTTATCTTCAGTTATAAGTCAACAGTTAGAATTGAAGGAAGTATGGAAACGGAAAGATAGTTCGATGTTAAATCAGGTGAGAATCAAGGGTGCACATTATCTCCACTGTTAATTCGAGGGTAGGGATGTATCTTTCCTGTCTTACTGGAAATGAAGATAGGAAGAAATTTGATATTGTAAGCAATCAAGAATATGTGAGCAGGACTAATCTAAGGTAGTATGGTTACTTTAACAGAATGGGAGAGGAAGAACAAAACAGGAGTTTGATGCCTAGATGGCAAGAAAATACCCAGACCAGGAACTAGATCGGTGAATTGATTTGGTCAGAAATGCCTTAGAAAACTGAAATGTTAAATACAACAATACTGGACTGCTGACAAAGTAAGCATAATCTGGAGGGCAATTGTTGGTAAGAGATGAGTAATAATGTAAAATTAATCATGTGGTACTATCATAATAGACTGTACACTCCTTGAGAAACAGATTATTGAATTTTAACTCAATATTAATTTTTATATATTAAAATCCTATATTTTTTTTTTCTTTCCTTCTGACCTACTCATTCAGTAATCATATGTCACAGGATGAGTAACTTGTGACAAAACACTATGAAAATGAATGAATACACTATTTTAAATAACTTACCTTTTGCTCTATTATGCTGATGCTCAATTGAAAGTGGACAATCATCATCGTCTAGAATGTATTCCCGCAATCCCGAAGTCCCAATGTACTCGTGAACATCCCCTTCACCTCCATGAGATTGGGGAACTATTACTTGAACCAAGCAATAAAAATTAGGATCTTCCTTCTCATAACCATACTTTTCAAGGATTTCTTTAACAACATATGCAGCTGTATCCTTAGTAGACAGAAGCAAAGTCTTGTATGGAACATCTTTGTTCAAAGATTCACCAAATATTCTCAAAGTTCCACCTACAATTATAAAATTACAAATTATAAATAAAAAAATAATGTGCATATAATCTGGATTCCAGTACATAAAAAACAGCAATACCTCCAATAGCTAATTCATTTATATGAATTTATATATATGAAATGTTTCACTTTTTAATCTGAGTTCTTGATAAAATGTGGAACATATTGGTGAACTTTTTCTATACAGGTAGTTCCTGCCTTTACAAATTAATTGGTTCCTGGTGACCATTCGTAAATCAGGAATTTGTAAAGCGGGAGTTTATTTGCCCTTAGAAATATGTTTATATTTCTAAGGGCAATTTTTAATATTTCTAAGGATATATGAAATATAAAATGAATATTAAATGATAAAAAAAGACTTGACTAGCCAAAGATTTACATATTTAAAAAATAACATAAGAAAAATTTTAAATTAAAAGATTCTTTGAAAAAAAAATTAGCTCATTTCTATATCACCGGATGAATCGACAGCTGTTGGGGTAGTAGGAGATATATCAGGAAGCTTTGGTGAATCTTTTTTTTTTCAAAGAAGGCCTCAAGTGTCATCTGCTTTGAAGCAAATTTGACTTTCACTTCTTTTCGTTTAAAATAGCTTGATAGTAAGCAGAAACATTATGAGGGTTGTTTGAAAAGTTTGCTAATAAAATAAGTTAAGCAAATTTTTTTGGAAAAAATTAACTTCATTTCTCAACATAATCTCCATCGAGTTCTACACATTTGGTCCAGTGAGTTCCAATATTTTCATCCCATTTAAAAAGTAGGATTTGTCGAATTGTGCAAAATAGTCTTGACAGCCTTGATGACATCCTCGTTTGAAGAAAATTTTTTCCCACGGAGCCAAATTTTTAAGTTTGGGAACAAGAAGAAGTCACACAGTGTCAAGTCCAGAGAATACGGTGGATGTGGAACCAATTCGAACCTCAATTTGTGCAATTTTGCCATTGTGACAGCCGATATGTGGGACGGTGCATTGTCTTGATGAAAGAGCACTTTTTTGTTCACCAATCTTGGCCGTTTTTTCTTCAGTTCTTCTTTTAAACAGTCCAGCAATGATGCATAATAAACCCCTGTTATTGTCTTACCCTTTTTCAAATAGTCTATCATGATAATTCCTTGGGAATCCCAAAAAAAAAAGTGGCCATCACCTTCCCAGCTGACAAAATGGTCTTCGCTTTTTTCGGTGCTCTTTCACTGGGTTGTCCACTGTTTTGAACTGCTGCTTGGATTCAGGTGTATAGTGATGGATCCAAGTTTTGTCTACAGTCACGATTTTTTGCATTGATTCGTGACTGTAGACAAAACTTGGATTGAAACCTGCGAATTGTGATTAAATCGCCAAACACTGCGTTGAAATGTCTTTTTGCATGTAATTTTGATCGACAGTCAACAGTCACAGCACCTATCATGCCAGCTTTTTCATGTGCAATTTTTCGTGCAGGATATTATACACCCATTCAGTTGAGATGCCTACAATCTCAGCAATCTCATGCACTTTCACTCGGCAGTCTTCCATAATGATACCATGGATTTTGTTAATCATTTCCTTCGTAGTGATCTCAGTCGGGTGTCCAGAGCACACTTTATCTTCAATGGACTTAAAACCACATTTACACTCATTTATCCAAAAATAAATAGTCTTTAATGTTGGTGCAGAGTCCTCATGAACTGCATCTAACTCGGCTTTGATATGCAAAGCCATCCACTTCTTCAAATAAAAGTGTTTTATTACTGCACGAAACTCGTTTTTCTCCATTTTTATGAAAAATGCGAACACTATCATTTTAAATGTTTGCCAAAATGTAAAGTGAGAACTACCTGTATATAGAGTCGATTTATGGTGAAATACTACTCAATCAATATACACTTAAATGTACAGTATATAGATACTTACATGGCACAATTAGAAAACACCATGAGGTGAAAAAAATAAAAATATGGGTGGAAAAAGAGATGAAAGATTAGTGTAACCTTTATCTCTCTCTCCTTCCTAATGTGTCTGAGTCATGTGGAAATAAAGAACACATCAATATAGCTTATTCACATAGATGGTTTGAGAATGGCAGTATCAAAATGTTCCATATCTTTCCTCCTCCATCTCAAACACCAAGTCCAGAATCCAGTTGATTATGGAAAAATAAAATAATAATGAATAACCTTTCCCAAATACTCTAATCACACATCTTTCGAATGGTCCTTTCTTTCTTTCTCACTGATAAAGTTTAAAGTAATGGAATGACATATTAGGAAAAAAATTATAGAATTTTTGGCTAGGTTTTTTGACTACGTAGCCATTGTCAATACAGTTAAAAAGAGATAAACACAGTAAGAATAACACTTAAATTGCAAGTACATGACAATAATATCATGCACTTGGAATTCATTAGAATAAAACTGATGTCCTACACAAAAGTTATTTTCTTCTTGAAAGATTATATAAAGAAAGTTGTAAAGCCCGCATTCACATTCCAAACCTCAATAAAAACGATTCCTTAAACTTTCCCAATTTTGGGAAGTCATCATAAGTAACATTCTTCATTCAATTATTTATGAAACATTCCTGTTTCATAAATAATTAAAATTGTAATTATTTAAATTTATTTCTTTGAATTCTAATAGCTGAAGATGGAGTTATCCTCCTGTAATTTATACTATATATTGTCACACACTTAGAATTTCAGTTTTGTCCTTATTGTGTTTCTCTTTTCAAACATACTGATAATGGCTAAGAAACCTAGCCAAAAATGATTTAATTCTGTTACTTTATAATTTTTATTATTATGTCATTCACTTATGTTGCAATATTTAAATCTTTCTTCCTTAGTTTACAAAAAATCCACTCACATAGGTACATACAAACTTTCCTATCATCTTCCACTTTTAATAAAATGGTATTATTAAAACCCTTATCGAAAGACCTTCCAACCTCTGTTTGAACCAGGCTTCCCTCACAGCTGAACTTTTTTTTTCTTAGAAAATTGCGTACACGAGCAACAAGCTTTGCACTTACCATTGACCCAGCAATAAACACTTTCTTGGATTTTATGTTCATTGTGTTTGATTGTTTGAATTGTTGACTCGTTTAAATTCAAAGTCCTTACAACAACTGGTTTTTCTCCATTTTTCAACCGATCCATGATTTTAATTTTTTTTTCTTCGAGAAATTTTCTTCGAGACAAATTTTCTTTTCAATATTCATTTTTTCTCTTTCAATGCAATTTGTGACCATTACTATAAAAATAATTTTTTTACATAAAAAAGTATTACATATTAATTATGTATGTAACTAACCAGAAAATAAAGTGTGCTCAGCTTGAGATAACACACTTATGATTTTTAATGTGCTTTCCTGTCAGAAAACGAAGACAATTTTCAACAATAAACACTTTATATGATATACAATTTACGTACAGGCGTGCTAAAGGGTGTTTCCCCTAATATAAATTTGCTAGTTATAACTACCTGTGCGATATGGACAGACACAAATTTAAAGAAGATAAAATTTGATTTTTAAGTACACGGTGAAATATATGAAAAGATAAAGGGTTACTACAATTTCTAGACTGTGTATTTGTCAAAACCACGTTGTATAAGTACCATGTTGAACAAGGGTTACTACAATTTGTAGACCGCGTTGTATAAGTACAGCGTTACATAAGGGATACCTGTACTCCCTAATTTATCATAATCAATCATTGTCGTTAATTTTTCAATGTATATTATAACTATCATCATTATCAATTTCTTCCCATGTACCCTCAAGAGGTGTACAAGATATGATAGTACTACATGAAAAATTTACATCATTACTAACTTCCTATCTACAATTTTCCTCCAAATCAGTCTGTTACTTATAAGATCTGATAATGTTGGAATCTTAAATTTCTATCGTCTAAGACACTTTGTACCGTATCAATCCACCTATATCTTGGTCTTCCTCTGAGTCGTTTTCCTGCCAACCTGGCAGAGAACACTTATTTTGCTAATCTTTCCTCGTCCATTCTGTTTAAGTGACCATACCACCTGAGATTAGCTCTGCTAACGCATTCCTGGATGCTGACAATATCAAGTTCTTTCTTAATATCCTCATTTTTAATATGATATTGCCATTGATGCCATCTGTTCACACCTATAATCTTTATCAGGACTCTCATATCTGTGGTCTCTAGTCTTTGGTCAAGTGTTTTACTTCTGACCCAGCTCTCAGATCTATAAGTTAAAACTGGTTTGAACACTGTCTTGTATTTAACTAATTTAGTGTTCCGACTAATTTCTCTCTTATTCCATATGAATTTATTCAACTGACTTCCTACCATACCAGCTTTGTTGATTATGTTATCTATTTCTATATTTAATTTACCATCTTCACTAAAAATCGTGCCTAAGTAGCTGAAATGTTTAACTTGTTCCACAGGTTCTCCATTCACAACACAGTTGACATTTTCAATGATTCTGCCGATTTTCATTGTCTTTGTCTTTTGATTGCTGACCTTCATACCATATCTATTACAACAGTTATTCAATTTAGTCAGAGAACCTTGCAGACTTGTAGCAGATTTATTTAGAAGTATAACATCTTCTGCATAAAGCAAAGAGCTGACATTAACATTTCCAATTTTGATAGTCCAGTTTAATACCACTTTCCTTCATAATGTGATCCATATAGATAATGAATAACAGAGGGGATAATGTACATCCTTGTCTCACACCAGATTTAATATTAAACCATCTTCCTGCACTTCCTTCAATTCTAATTGCTGACTTACAACTCAAATAACAACTAAGTATTGCTTGATATAATGCCCCATTGACACCTTATAACTGTAGCTTATTGAATAGCTTCTCTCTTGGCACCTTGTCATATGCCTTTTCCAAATCAACAAAACTTAAATACAGAGCTATGTTATATTCCCATGATTTCTCCACTATTTGTTGTGAAGTAAAGATCTGATCCTTACACCCTCTATATGACCTGAATCCAGCTTGTTCTTCACCAAGCTTTTCTTCCACAATTCTTCTCAGCCATTTCTCAAGTATACTTGTATATATCTTACCAGGAACACTCAGTAGGGATATACTTCTGTAATTCTCACATTCAGTTTTATTTCCCTTTTTATATGTGGGTACTATAACAGCTCTACTCCAATCATCGGAAATTCGTCCCTCTGTCCAGGCATTCTGAACTGTGCAGTGCAGCCACTGTAAGACTTTTATACCGCCACACTTCAGCATTTCTGGTGAAATATCATCTACTCCTGCTGCTTTTCCATATTTCAAGCCTTTGATGGCTTTTTCTACTTCAAGTATGGATATGTATTCCTGACTGCATGCCTGGTCAGTGTTCTTTATCACTGCTTGTTTCATTTAGCAGTTTTTCAAAGTAATTACTCCATACTTCAAGGATATCTTTTTCCCCCATTTTCATGTCACCTTCATCATCTCTAACTCCTTTTACAGCACTCTTTCCTCCATTCCTAAGCTTTTTCAACAACCTCCAGAATATTTTGCCACCTTCTTGATATTTATTTTGTATGTTCTTGCCATAGTCCTCCCATGACTTTTGTTTAGCTAGTTTTACACATTGTTTTGCTTTCTTACATTTGTCTCTATTCACTAAGAGCAAAATCTGACTTATTTGCCAGGAACCTTTGATATGCTTTCTTCTTTTCCTTCACTGCCTCTTTAACTTACTGTGTCCACCATGGAGTTCTAATTTTTCTATCCTTGCAGACAACTTCACCACATGCCGCTCTAGCTGAATCAATCAGGGTTTTCTTCAAGGCTTGCCACTGAATCTCCAAGGTTTGGTTCCTGTTCTCAAACTCTTTCATTTTTTCTTCAATAATCTTTGCGTATTTTAGTCTACAGTTCACATCTGAGAGCTACTCAACTTTTATTCGCTTTTATATGTTATTCTTTTCAATATGAAATTCAATTTTATCCTGCTCAAGACTAAATAGTGATCACTTCCAATTTCAAATCCTCTGTACACTCTGGTGTCCTGCACCAGGGAGAAAACATAACTGTCAACAATAACAAAGTCAATGAGACTTTTCTTATTCCTTCTCCATGTGAATTTGTGCACATTTTTATGTTGGAACATGGTGTTAGTAATAACCAATCCATGTTCTGAGCAGAAATCCAACAGTAACTGCCGAATACAATTTGACACTAATATCGATAGTTTGAAAAATTCTAATCAATACAATTCTGTTCTCTCCAACGAATATACCTGGGTGTTCCAGCAAAGATGTTATATTGTTGCGTTGATTTAGTAACCTTTGGCGCCATTCTAATAATTGATACCCATTCAGAATAATGAAATCGTTGGTAGTGATTTTCAATATACACTTCTGGGTTTTGTTTGTCTGTTTCCTATCTTGCGTTCTCACCAGCCGTTGTGTCTGCATTTATTCTCAAAGTATTTTCAGTATCCTCGAACATTGAGTGCCATAGTATATTTTCGTGATGGATAGTCACGGTGAAACGGAAAGTAATATTTTTGCAATAATGCAACCCAACATGTCTCTGATGGATTGGATATTGATATTGAAATAATAGTTTTAAAACTTTATGGATACTTTGCAGTATTTGCAAAAAGAAGAGAAGAACTAAAATCATTCTTTGATTTTCTTGAAGCAGAACGGTTTGAAATTCTTTGTCATGTTCCTACTTGGTGGCTTTCTTTGACATCAGCTATAGATAGGTTAATAGAGAAGTGGTTACCTATTAAGAGTTATTTTAGAAGTGTCAAGAACTGTCCAAAAATCTTGAAAAAACAATTCAGTGATGAGGATCCAGAAAAGGAGTGTGTTGTTGAAGTATACCTTAATTTTTTTTTCCAACATTGGTGCTATATTTGTTCAAGCTGCCAAATTCATTGAAACTGCAGATCATAGTATCATTGAATGCTATAGTATAATGCAATGTTTAGGTAGTGAAATTCAACAGAGGATAAAGGTCAGTTTTTTTGGTAATGCCACTGAAAAGATTTTAAACTGTATGACCCCAGCCCTACAAAAAAAAAATTAAAGATGATTTTGTTAGTTTTTACTGTTCATTGTACAAGTACATTTCCAAGAATTTTGGTTTATCTGACGCAAATCCCATCCATTGTCTTGTGCCCCTAAATTTGGACAGTGGATTTTCTTTCAGGCACTTGCAAACCATTGTTTCATATTGTAAATGAAGACAATCTGTATGAAGAGTTTTGTAGTGCAGTGAGTGTTGTGAATATAGTGAAATCAGGAAGTACTGAACAAAAGTGGGTGAATATATTTACTGAATTAAATAACAAGAAAATCAATGTTCCAAATCTTGGTAAAATTTTAGGCTTTGTGTTAAATATTCAAAGCTCAAATGCTCACACTGAGAGAATTTCAATTCTCTCAGTGTGGGCATTGTCAATTCATCATTGAGAATTCTCAATGATGAACAATAAATGGACAGATCAGAGAAATCAAAGTAGCTTAGAATTAATTAAATTAGATCTAATGGTAGTGATCAATTTTGATTATGACTGTAAAGAGTTTTTGCAGTTTGCACAAGGAGACAAGAAAATCAAAGCTGCTGCAGCATTTGTTGATAAATATAAATAAGTTTAATCTAAGAAGTATGGATATTTTAATTGTATTTAAGTATAAATGTTTAAAATTATATTAAATATTTTGATGTGCTATAATTTAAATTGCTATTTGTATGTTTTAAATAGCAACCATCCTATCAATTAATGTAGGATTCACATTCCAAAAATTTTTTGCTAAAATTTGTCGTTACCCAATCTCCCTTATTTTCATGTTCAAAAGTTGGTCACCAGGGATAGGTTTGCAAATAGCCTTTCATGGGTGGGAGCAACATAAAAAAAAAGTTGCCAGCTGGCAAAATCTACTCAACCACAGGCAAGCATATCTGTCAAGCCCGTGTGTGTGTGTGTGTGTGTGTGTGTGTGTGTGTGTGTGTGTGTGTGTGTGTGTGCGCACGTACACACACACACATACACACAGCTTGTAAATGAATTCTTCATTTAAAGCAGTAGTTTAATTTCATATATCTACCTGCATCAGATCCTCCTTCTTGCCTAAACTGCTGCAATTTCTTTTCTAATTTTTGTTGTCTTCGCCGTCTCATTACTGCTTCTGGATTTGATATGGAACGAGTAAAACTTGTTTCTGGAAGTTCTGAATACAAACGCTCTGCAATTCCATCTTTTTTATTTTCATCAGCAACCTAATAAAAATAATAAGAGTATATATACCTTTCTTACATACAAACACACAAAACATTCCATCAAATGCCTCCAAAATAAGAGTAACAAAATTTAATATTTATCACTATGCAAAATGAAATGATAAATAATTAACATTAGCATATTAACATACTGATTAAAACAATATTTTAACAGCCGTATTAATGAAGAATACAATATCTTCATTAGCCTCTCTACCGGAGGTAGAAGAAATAGTGAGACCACCTTGCACTTCTTATCCATGTTATTCAATAGGTGTTACAGAATTGTATCCAGATTAATCTGGACATATATATACGTCCTGGCCGGTTGGGGTGTTAATATCTATTAAAATATTCTTTTGCAACTTGTCAACAAGATATTTTTAATATTTACTATTGTGACATGCAGTAGATCCATACATCCATTCAATGTCCAATTTAATTAATGCATGAATGTGTGAAAAATAGATACAAGACAGCAAGGTTTGGGGAAAAGTTGAAGAGGACAAAGATAATACTAATGGTAAGCAGATGCTAGATTTCTCTGCAGAAGATGAATTAATCATCACTAACACGATGCGCAAATTCACGTGAGGAGAGGACAGGAAAAAAATGAAATGTCTCACTATGTTATTCTTGAAAGTGATATCTTTGCACTGGCTCAGAATACAAGAGTATACAGAAGATTTAAAACAGGAAGTGAGCATCTCGTAAGCAGAATAAAATCACATCATATCGAAAAGAAAACTATGCAAGAAAGTTTAAAAAGATTAAAAAGTTAAACAGTTTTCAAAGATGAACTGTAGTCTCAAGCAAAAGTTTGAAAAAGTCATGGAGTGCTAGTGGCAAGCTCTGAAAAAAATTGACCGATTCAGCCAAGAAGACATGGTGAGACCATTTGCAGTAATTGAAAAATTAGATCATGATGGACTTAATGAGGCAATCCTGAAGGAAAAAAAAAGACTGCATACTGAAAGTTCTTAACAAGTAGGTTAACAAAAGCAGTGAAATAATACAGAGAAAAATGTACCAAAGCTGTGTGTAAAAGCAGTGGAGAGGATCTTTTGGTGAGAGGATAACAGTACCTAATTTTTGGTAAGTTCTGAATGGTGGTCTGTATGTCATACTTTTTAACAATGTGTGGAATTTTTTGCTGCAATATTCCAGATATAGGGGATGGCAAAGGATTTTTTGTGTTCTAGATTTCAGGGATTGGGTTTGGAGAATGAGCAGCTAGAGCTCTGTTGATTTTGTTAAGGGGAAGCCACTGGCTAAAAAAAAGTGTTCTGAATACAATTAATTTTAGCGAAAAGGTTAGTGCAGCCCAAGTAAATGGTTGTGGCTTTATAACATGTGAGATAAAAACATGTTAAAAACAAAATATTGGCTTAGTGATCTAATTAGCTAAATAAATTTAGATAGTTAATTATTAGCTCTAGATGTGTTTTCTCCACTAAACATCAACATGACTATTCTACTCTGCTGATAGTCCTCAAACCTTTCACCTCCCATGTATTATATCAATGCCATATTGCAACATATTCAATTTCTGCTATGAAGAGCATCTTATGTTAAACAGAAGACATTGCATGCAGCCTTCTTCAAAGTGTTTTTTTCTTCCCCCCCACCCCCAAAGCCTATGAAGAGTGGACTGTCTTAACTCTTCTGATTTTTTTGGCACTAGGGAAATAGCTATTAGCTTTCTCATTGTGTCTCCATTAACAATGGATTGTTCTCCAGCAGCTGACAGTGTGATTTAAAATTTTCCCATTGTAATACCTCTTGAATGTGGTCATCACATCTGATCAGTTGTTTATAGCAAGTTGGTTGGTGGTTTTATGACACAAGGACAGCAAAGGTCATACTGCACTATGACACAGGTTACAGCAGTACACATGGTATTGATAAACAGTTATAAAGAGATAAATTTGTGAATAAGATGAAATGTATATACAAAGTGTTAAGTATCTACATATTAAAAGTATTAATAAATAGCTATGCATACAAGTTATAATTAATAAATAGTTATAAAAAGATAAATCAGTAAAATGTATGTACAAGGTTTAGTATCTACAATGTGGTATTTATATATAAACAAATTTATAAGCAGATGTATTTGAATAAATTAATTCTTTGTGAAAATTTAAAAACATCATGCAATTTGTTCAAGTCTGAAAACATTTGCCTGAGAGTGTAGAGGGCTTGGCAAAATAGATAAAAATGTCATTCCTCTCTCATGTGAAGTGCCAGCACTACACCACAATATGACTAATGGTGAGACTGATGTTGCATGCATGTCTCACACATAGGTAGGTCACAGCCCTCAGTAAAAAAGAATATGTAAGATGACTGACCTATGCAGAGCCTATTAGCAAAAAAAACTTCCTTTCTTCTGTTCCAATTTAAACTGCAGGCTTAATTTCATGCAATCTGTTTGTCAGTGCTTTCTGCCAGGATTACTGCCACTGTACAATTAACTATGATTTTATAAACTATTTGTAGTCAGTATACAGTATCCTCAAATAGCATGTCGAAAAAGTATAAGCTGATTTGGCACCTGCATCTGCAATGTCCTTTCCCTTAATTCTGATGCGGCTGGGAATCCAGCATAACCAAACATCAAAATTAAGGGTCTTCGTTTTGTACAAAATGTTGTAATAACACCTCACCAAGGAACTGGATGTGGATTATACACCAGAGAGGAAATAGTCTGTGAAGAACTTAAAGAGTCGGTATAAATTATACTTCTGGTAGGAGTTTTCTTTTATATGCAAAAGTGTGAACTGAATGGCACAACTCTGCTATATAATTACTACAATCGAATGGGATCTGGTTGGAGATAGTAATGTTAGAAAACGTAGCAGCATAGCCAACAGAGATCTCTGATCTTGAACCATCAGTATAGATGGACAAGAAATCAGAGTGGACTGCTCTGTGTGCATTAAACAACTGAAAGTAGACAGATGCTGTATGGGACTTCTGATGGGGTGCAAGCCGGCCATAGAGAAATTCTGTTCTGTATGGTGCAGGTAATGTTGTCAATATTCGTGCCAATAGCTTCCACAGCCTCTTTAATGCACATATCAAAAGGACGAATAGCAGTCTGACATATGTGATATTGGATCTCCCCCACCAACCTAGAGAACAGATACTAGTCTATGTAGAATGATCTGGAAGGGAATTTATTTTTAGGCATAATTATGAGAAAACTGTTTATTGTCTAAGTAATATAAGGGTTCGTGTTGGAGGTTTAATGGAATAATTATCAGCACTGAGAAAGGATTAAAAATAATTTTAATACTTCGACATCTTCAGAGATTACAAAAAACTTTTTGTAACAACACACACACAAAAGCAATATAGTCGTGAGTAAAACTAAAGTCTTATCTAGGTGGTGCGCCTTCTATGGACATTTGCAGGTGGTCTAGGATGTGAAGAGGGATCTCTAATAATTAATGTTTCCCAAATTTTGGGAAGTTTAATGCAACCATATTTGTTTAAATTATGTTGATTCCTGAGTGCCGATGCAGATTCAAAAAACACAGTCTTTCTCTTTTGAATTTACTATGGTGGAGCATGGTCTTTTATTTCCAGGAGGTATCCAAAACATGGTCTGCAACGCAAGATTGACCATAATCGTGATTGCAGATGTAAGATCTGTGTTCTTCTAACCGAATGGATGCTGACCTGCCTGTCTGTCTGAAGTAAGCCAGTTTACAGGCACAAGGTACTCTATATACTCCAGGCACTGAGAGAGGAGGGAGTTGATCTTTGGTGGAACGGATAAGGGTAGCAAGTTTACAGTAGGGCTTAAAAGCTGTATGGAGGTTGTACTTTTTTTTTTTTTTTTTTAATGATGTGGCTATTTTTTCTGATGAACCATGGATGTAAGGTATGGTGATGGCATTTTTGTAGTCCTTCTGTAGAGGTGGTCGGGGAATGGGAAAGGATTTGATTATTTTTTTAATCCTGTGGTCATTGTAGCCATTGGAAAGGAAGGTGTTGTGTACGTGTGTGCGTTCAGTTTAAAGGGCAGTTTCACTGGAACAAAGATTGTGGGCTCTATTGGATAGAGTTTTTAACCTTTCTTTCTCGGTATATAGAAAACCTACTCATACAGGCAGATACATTCACAAACCTCCCACCATCACCCCTCTTCAGCAATATGGCATTATCAAAACTCTAACCAATAGAGAACACTATCTTTGTTCCAGTGAAACTGCCCTTTCAACTGAACTCGCACACGTACACAACACCTTCCTTTCCAATGGCTACAATGACCACAGGATTAAAAAAATAATCAAATCCTTCCCCATTCCCCAACCAGCTCTTCAGAAGGACTACAGAAATGCCATCACCATACCTTACATCTGTGGTACATCAGAAAAAATAGCCAGATCATTAAAAAAAGTACAACCTCCATACAGCTTTTAAGCCCTACCGTAAACTTGCTGCCCTTATCCATTCCACTAAAGACCAACTCCCTCCTCTCTCAGTGCCTGGAGTATATAGAGTACCTTGTGTCTGTAAACTGGCTTACTTCAGACAGACAGGCAGGTCAGCATCCATTCGGTTAGAAGAACACAGATCTTACAATCAATCAATCACGATTATGGTCAATCTGGCCTTGCAGACCATGTTCTGGATACTACCCACAGGATCTCCTGGAAAAAAACGACCATGCTCCACCATAGTAAATTCAAAAGAGAAAGACTGTTTTTTGAATCTGCATCGGCACTCAGGAATCAACATAATTTAAACAAATATGGTTGCATTAAACTTCCAAAAATTTGGGAAACATTAATTATTAGAGATCCCTCTTCACATCCTAGGCCACCTGCAAATGCCCATAGAGGGCGCACCACTTAGATAGAACTTTAGTTTCACTCACGACTGTATTGCTTTTGTGTGTATATTGTTACAAAAAGTTTTTTGTAATCCCTGAAGATGTCGGAAGTATTAAAATTATTTTTAATCCTTTCTCAGTGCTGATAATTATTCCATTACACCTCCAACATGAATTCTGCACGGCACTTAAGCCTCAACACACGGAATATAAGGATTCATTTAATTCAACATAAAGACTATGAATGGGTGATATGTAAAAAGCACTAGCTATTCCGATAACCTGATGATGGATAGGGTCCAACCACTGGAGCATGCTCTTCCTTGCAGAACAGTAAACCTGGGATCTGTAATTAAGCTTTGAACGTACACGTACACGATAAATGTGGAGCAAGGAACATCGATCAGCACTTCATTCCGTAAAGATATTCACTGCTTTTTTGCACTTATCCCAAAGATGACGAATATACATATAAAGAATGTTAGCTTTCTGTCAAAGATGAGTCCCAAGAGCTTGACCTCAGGTGCTACTGGGATAATAGTTTGTAAATCAGGATCAAGGTTAAAAATGCATACCTGGAAGAAGTATATACACACTTTTTTTTGCAGATAACCTGAACCCGTACAGAGACATGATTGATTGCTTATTGAAGTTGCCTTTCAATGACCCTCATATGGCAGTATGAGTGACAGTAAATTATGAAATCACTGACATAAAGGCAACTGCCTATTATGGGAGGAAGCTGTTCAGTAATTGAGTTCACTTTAATAGTGAAGAGGGTCACACTGAAAACAGAGCTTTGAGGAACTCCCTCTTCTTGATGATATGACCGAGAGAATGAGCTTCATACTCGGACTTGAAAGACTCGACTGGATAACAAGTTTTTAATAAAAACAGAGAGACCAAGGCCAAGATTAAAAGTCTTTTAATATGCCATATTTCCAAACTGTGGCATAAACTTTTTCCATGTCAAAGAAAATTGAAACCAAACGTTCTCATTTCAGGAAAGCATCTCTTATACACGTTTTTAAATGGACCAAATGGTCCAATGTTGACCGCTACCTACAAAAGCCATACTGTGTATTGGAGAGAAGATTGTTGCTTTCTAATCACCAGCAAAGTCTGGCATTAAGTATTTTCTTCAATATCTTACAAAGACAGTTAGCCAGAGAGAGAGAAAGAGAGGTCGATACTTGTTTGCTTGTGTTGGATCCATTCCAAGATTTGGGATGGCAATCTGGGAAGGGTTCCCAGATTCTTGGCATAAGAATCTGGGAACCCTTCCTGTGTAAATAGGTTATGAGTGTTTTATTATCTAATAACAGATATCATCAGGGACTACTGTGCTAGTGTGCGAAATAGGAGGAGAGCTCTTTTTGAGCTTCTCCTAAACAAACGGCTGACTATACAACTCCATCCTGTTGGTACAAAAAAACTTAGCTGCTGTTTCTCATGACGTTCTCTCAATATTAAAACATTTGGAAGATATAAAACTGTTACTGAGATTCTGGCAAAGTTTTCTCCCAAAGTGTCTGCAATAGCTTTGGGATCAGCAACAATATATCCATTATGTTCCAAGGTAGACAAAATGGTGTGTTCTGTATCTACCTTTCATCCTTCAGATTTCAACATATAAAATTTTTGCACTGTTTGTTTGATTAATCGATGATGTAAATTGGATCCAGGTTTGTATGTGACTCTGACGTCTCACATAATGTGCTTTGGCCGAAGCACATTTAAATGATATTAAGTTTGTTGTGGTAAGGTACCAACAAAATATACTCAAAGCTCTATATTGTTCTTTTTTTGGCTGCTTGGCACCCTGGGTTCCACCAAACCTTTGGATAGTAGAAATTGGGATGATGCTTTTGGAATTGCTGAATGGACAACACAATCTGTTACATACTTCTCTGTCTCACTGATAAATGTTTGGCTGATGGATTCAGTATTAAATTTTGCAAGATTGGAAAATGTATTCCAGTCAGCCTGGTCTATTTTCCACATGGACATCCATGTAGGAGGACAGGATTCCTGTGAAGACAAAGGACTAATAATGGGAAAATGATCACTTCTGAATGTTTTCTTCAACATCCCACGTGAGCAATGTAAAAATAGCAGGGGAGCAAACTGCAAGATCAATTGCAGAATACAAGTGAGTAGGCATATGGAAGAAAGTATTGAAGCTATTATTCAAAAGAGAGCGGTCATGATTGTTGGGCATTCGCCATATGATATAATCTCATCTATTCATGTTACACTAAACACTGTGTAGCAGTGTAACATGAATAGATGTCCATTAAAGTCACAAATTAGGAGTATGGGCTGAGGCAGTTGCAGTATGAGATTATGAAGTTCTGTTTCATTTCATTCATAGCCCAATGGTAAATATATTGAGCATAGTGTGATAAGAAACCCCACAGAAAGGCAAATTGCTGCTACTGCTTTCAGAGCAGTATTAAGCTGGACATGATGGAAAGGATTATGATGACCCACAAGAATAGCCACTCTGCCATGAGCAGGACCATCTCCAGTTCTGCTCTTGCATATGAGCAGAACTGATATTCCTGAAGGTAGGGTACTCACTAGATTATGTTTCCTGCAGACAGAAATAAAAAAGGTTTGTTTCTCTAGCATGTCCTTGATATCATCAATATTCTGGCAAAACCCACAACAGTTCCAACGTAAAAATTTTCCTCTTGTTTAGGCTTTGTTGACTTGTCTGATTTCGGAAGCTGAGGACTTACCCTTGTTAGGGTTATATTTCTCATTTTGGAAAGTATGGACAACCAGTGTCCATCTCTTCCTCTGGAGAAATATCCAAAGGAAGAGGTGGACACAGAGGAAGAGATCCAATACATCATCAGATGAGTCAAGATCACTGGGTAAGTTTAAATTGCTTTCAGTGGATAATGAGGTATCCATTTTTTCTGTGGAACCTTGCCACAATTTTTTTCACAAGTGGGTTCTCATCGAATGAAACCATTTTTGGAGTTGTTTCCTGAGCGAGACCATACATCATGTGATGATGTGCTCAAATCAGAAGCAGTCACAATCGTAAAAAGTTCAGGTATGGTGAAATTATCAGATGGTAAGAATAGACATATGAGTTTGAGTTGCTGTTAACGTTTTCTTAATTGCTACCTTCTCATCATAAGAGAATCTTAGAACAGGTGTGTGGTGGCTAACCTCTTTTTTGCTGATATATTTTGTTCTGTTTTTATCTTTTATATTTTGTGCTCTTTATGCCACATCAGGCAGTTTGGGCATGTCCATATTTTTGGCATTTGAAGCATCTCAACATATTAGGGATGTACAGTCTAACAGGGCAATTGAGATACCCTGCTTTTATAGATGTTGGAGGCTTTGGCATATAAAAATTAAGGATGATGTTTCTGGTTGTAACCAGGTGACTATCCCTACAGATAAGGATGCACTTCATACTTGTCACCCCCTGATCTTTCAGCTGAACATATCTCCTCATCAGGAACATCAAGGAGATCCCATTCTGAGATCACTCCTGTACAGGAGTGATCTCAGAATGGGATCTCCTTGATGAGGAGATATGTTCAGCTGAATTTTTTCAGAATTTTGTTGACATGTTTTTACAGGGACATCATCAGAACAAAGTTTCTTAACTGTTTTGGGAGAACTTGCCAGTCCTTCTAAACTCTCTTGAATAAAGAAAGGTAACATTTTCCCTATTGGCTTTTCACCTGTTGCACAAATGATTTATGGTACATTTATACAAGTGTCTATTGTTTCTTACTTCTGTTATCAAAAGGTGTATCAATGGTATCATTACTTGGTTGGGACTTTATTAGGGGGTCCCTGAAACAAGTGAGAATGAAGAATTCATGCTACAGTGATTTTTCGTTCAGCACCGGAGTTCCCCACTCACCACAGAGCCACACATGGATATATGCTGAGAGGTAAGCAATGAATGCACTCAGGAGTGGAAAGCCAGGGCTACCCCTGGATGCTATATGAGCACCACAGCAAGCTATAAGCCCTGTCCCAGGACCATGGGGAAGGAGACATAGTGCAGCACACTTGAGCCTTTCTAGGCTAGCCAACTGATCCTATCTAGGCTGATCCTCTGCCAAAGCAGTGCAAGACTACCAGGATCCTCCTTTCTGGATGTCCATGGGTGGCACTGCATGGTAAACATAGTGGCAAGGCATTGGATCTCATTGATGAGATCCGAGGCATTGGATCTCATCACTGAGACGTGGAAGATAGGATAGTACAAAATACTCAGAAGTAGAGTGAACAGTACACAAAGAAAAAGCAAAGGAAAAGAGAAAGAATGAAAAGAACCAGCATCATCACTGGGGATCCCCTCCACCATGAACAGGTGCCTCGCATGGAGGGAATTACAGCAGGTAATTTGTATGCGTGTGTGTGTGGAAGCAGCACTTTGAAGGCCAAGCACTTTTCATTTTATTTTATTTATTTTTTGTATATTTCTGTCTCATCTCAAATGTAAAATAATCCAATAAATGTAGTGTTAGAAGACCTCACTATTGAGCATTCAAAAGATGCAACCTTCATACTGCCACTGAAATAAGGCATATACTTGACTGTACTTAAGGCAAAGTACAATGACACATTTTAGACAACTATGTAATAATGTAATATACCTTACTACCTTAATGAAATAATTGAATTTTTTGAAGTGGCACTTTGTTGGAAAATGTAGCATATTCATGATAAGTTTACATATTACTGTTAGATGATAAGCATGTTATAATAACAATATATTGTATCATTATGAGTAACTCAACACAGTAGGTTATAAATGCAAATATGATATTACCAGCACTATGTAAAGCAACAGATGCCAATATGCATTCTTGCTAACAGGAAAAGCAGAAAATTAAAATAATAATGCATCTGCACCCCATGTGTCACTATTATTAAAGATGCTGGTACGTTGTACTGTTACAAAATAAGCACTGGTTATCACTAATGTTTTGCTTACAGGCTGTGATGAAATTGTGATAACGATGTGATCACTAGAGTTTCAGTAATTATACGTAAAATACAGATAAAAAATATTTCACTCTTTAGCATGTATTATAATGAACCACTAAATTCATTCTTAATATATATAAAAACACAATTCTAAATATACATATATTGCCTTTAATTACACAGGATATTTTAAAGATTTTTAACAAATTTTTATACATAATCAAATTCCTGATATACCCTCAAGGATTGTATAGGATAACATGTGACAGTACAATATGAATAAGTTTACATTATTATTAACCTCCTATCAACAATTACCCTTCAAATTTTTGTTATTTGTCAGAACTACAATATCACTGGATATTATATTTTACTCCTCTAAGGTGCTACTAATTGCATCAATCTACTTAAATCTTAGCCTTTCTCTGGGTCTTTTTCCTGAAATCTTAGCATTAAACACTATTTTAACTTTTCCTCTCCTATTCTGTTTAAGTGACCATGCCACCTTAAATTAGCTTTGCTCACATATTTCTGAATGCTAAAAATGTTAAGTTGTTTCTTAATATCTTCATTTTTAATATAATTCTGCCAATGATGCTATCTGTCAGTCCCCAATTTTTCTCAGAACTTTCACATCTGTGGCCTCTCTTCATCAAGTGCTTTATTGCTAACCCAGCTCTGATTCATAAATTGAAATTGGCTTGAACTGTTTTGTACATTGCTAGTTTAGTGTTTTGGCTAATTTCTCTCTTATTCCATATAAATATATTCAACTGGTTCCCAACCATAACAACTTTGCTTATTCGGTTGCAGGGGCATGCCAGTAGTGTCCGGAGGCTGTGTGCAAAACTTTAGTTGGTGCCCCTATCCCCCCCCCCTCCAATAAAAAAATCACTTTAAAAAACGTTTTTTTAAAAGTATTTCTTCCTCTTTGGCACCTGTGTGCGTTGCACACATTGCACATATGGCCAGCATGCCCCTCTTCTGTTGTTTATGTCCATATTTAATTTGCCATCTTCACTAAAAACTGTGCTTAAATAACTGAAATATTTTACTTGTTTTTGTAGATTCTCCATTGAGAATGCAGATAAAGTTTTTTTTTGTTCTTGCCTATTTTAACAGTTTTGGTCTTTTTATTGATGATTTTCATGCCAAATTTGTTACAGTACACTAACAAACACGCCTAAACACATCCAGTGCATTGCACTGCATGTGTTTAGGCATGTTTGTCTCATCCCTGATTTTACATTAAGCCATTTCCTGTATTTCCATTCAATTCTAACTGCTGACTTACAACTTAAATATAGGCTATGTATTACTTTGTATAATGTTCCAGTTAACTGATATAAACTACAGTGCTTTAAAAAGCTTTTCTTTGGGCATCTTGTCATATACTTTTTCAAGATCAAAAACTTAAATATACACATCCTTGTTATATTCCCATGATTGTCTGATAGACAATGGGAATCATTCCTATGATTCACATCGTCTGTCATAAAGTGAAAATCTGATCCTGATAAGGTTTTTTTTTGGCCTGAACCCAGCTTGTCCTTCTCCAAGTTTCTTTTCCACAATTTTTCTCAGTCTCTTCTGAAGTATGCTTGCATAAATTCAACCTGGAACACTAGTAAAAAATTCCTCTGTAATTTGCACATTCAGCTTTATTCCCTTTTTTATAGATGGGAACTATGAGAGTGCTAAATCATCTTCTTCAACCTTCTGACCAGCCACTCGGAATTATACATTTTATACTGCCATATTTCAGCATTTCCAGTCAAATATCATCTATTCTAGCTGTCTTTCCAAATTTCAAGTTTTTGATAGCTTTTTCTACCTCAGGTATTGATATGTATTTCTATTTGCATTCCTCTAGAAAAATTTCTACTATGGTTCTGTCACTGCTAGTTTCATTTAACAGTCTTTCAAAGTAATTACTCCAGACATCTAGGATATCCTATCTTCAGTTTCCATGTCACTATTATCATCTTTGATTCCTTTTATAGTACTCTTTCCTCTGTTTATAAGCTTTTTCAATAGCCTCCAGAACATTTTGCCACCTTCTCTTATTTATGTTCTATATTCTTACCGAAGTCTTTCTGTGACTTTTGTTTAGCTACTTTTACACAGTTTATCCCTCTTACACTTGAGATCAAGGTTTATAGTTCATAATGGAAAACACCCAATTCACCTGGGTCTAAGAAGGCATACTAATCAAATGTCAAATGTAATCTAATATCCAAGTCATGTTGTACTGTCTTTTTTGATCTGGAGGGGATTGTGCAGGTGGAGTTTGTACCTAGCAGTACTCAACTCTGAATATTATAAAGGAGTAATGGAATGTTTGCAGAATGATGCGAGTCAAAAAAGTTTGCAGAAGTGGATGAATGGTTTCATTCATCATGAAAATGCTCTGTGTCACACATCTTATTTGGCAGTTCCTGTCAGATAAAAAAAATAGTGTGTGTGCCTGCATCCACCTGATTTAGCATCCTAAATCAGGTGGATTTAGGATGCTAAATCTGGCTCTTTCCAAAGTTAAAATTGATGATCATATATCAATACAAGAAACAGAAGCAGCAATGACAACACATCTGATCCTTTCCTTCATGGTTACATGGTGATTAGCATTCATTACAAAAATTATGGAAACTAGCATGTTAAAGTAAAACTTCAGTTTAATATAAACCAAAATAATCACTTGATGTTTCGAACTTCACATTAAGGTCATCGTTTGGAGCATACATATATACAAAAAAACCAGCTTCACTATAGTCTACACAGTATGCTAAAGTTACATTAGTTTAGCCAACCGTTAAAACTACTGGCCTAACCAAATGGTTGACCAAACTAATGTAACTTTAGCATACCATGTAGACTGTAGTTGGTTTTATATATGTTAAAGATACCAAGCTATTTTAAACCTGGTTTTACTCCATTTCCCAAGTAAGCAAACAAGACAAATATGTCAAGTTTGCACCTGCACGTAGTGTGAGTCTAACTGACCCACACGGTAGTGCAGGTCTAGGCAATCGTGGTAAAGGTGGAATAAGCTCTGATCACTATTCTTAATATGTACCCTTAATGCAAAACCCATCTCCTTGAGGAAATGTATGATGCTATGCATTAAAGGCAAGGGGCCACTACCCAGACTGGTTTCAACCTTTATTGAGGTCTCATCAGTGGGAGCCAGGATTAGAAATACCAAGGTTAAGTAATAAGTCCAGAGCTTATAAGTATTTTACCAAAACAAGTTACCAAAAGGTGCCTTGACCTTATTAAATAAAAATATCAGGATGAGAGATAGATGTAGAAAGTTCTTTACTCACACTATGTGCAGGCACAAACTTGACTTATTTGTCTGTTTGCTTACTTGGGAAATGGAGTAAAACCAGGTTTAAAATAGCTTGGTATCTTAACATATATTTTACCCAAGGTAAAAAACTTTCTACATATGTGTGTGTGTGTGTGTGTGTGTGTGTGTGTGTGTGTGTGTGTGTGTGTGTGTGTGTGTGTGTGTGTGTGTGTGTGTGTACACTCCAGATGATGACCTTAATGTGAAGGTCAAAATATCAAGTAATTATTTTGGTTTATATTAAACAGAAGTTTTACTTTAACACGGTAGTTGTTTCAATAATTTTTACAATGAACACACCTAAAAGAGCTAAACAAAGATGACCTCCAGAAATGTTTCAAACGGTAGCTAAAACAAGAATTCTGCCAGTTTTTGAATGTGTGGCAAAACATAGAGACTACTTTGAAGAATAATTATATTTAGTTAACAAAATATTTTGAATTCTAACATTCGCCATACTTTTTTGATACGCCTCATGTCCATCTGCACTACAGTCATTCCAGGATGGCGGACCATGCCATGGATATAGATCACCAACTCTTATAGAGAAAATTTTCTTTCTTATATAGAAACAGATATAAATCAGAGACTATTTCTGGAATCCACCACAGTACAACAACATTCTCCAAGCTTAAACAAATTTAGCTGCAACACTTTTGCCAAAAATCCAGAAAACCATTTTGAGACCTTCAACACAATTTCATCACTGCATCCACACAGGGTAACAGTTAAGACTGTAAAAGACAGCTTTTTACAATGTGTCTTTATTTGCCTTCCTGCTGATGTGTCTACATGCAAGTACTTAGTAATTTTTTGTGCTCATAAAGATGCCTTGGTGAAATGCTGGCTTAGTAATCGAATTACTTAAATATATTTAGTTAGTTAATTATTAGCTTTAGATTTGTGTTTTCTATGCTAATTTTCACCATGAGTAATAATCTATGTCCAAGAATCCATACTGGAGTAGAACAGATAATGAATATTGTATGAGAAGATGACTCAGGATGATTTGATTGAACTTATTCACGTAGGTCGAGTGACAGTGAGAATACAGCAGTGGTAGTGTCGAAGTTAGACCTTATCAAACTTAGTCAGTCTGTGGTAACATTCTAAGTTTTACTCTCCCACTCCTTCCTCTCAATGCGTGGCAGAGACGGAATCTTCCATGGAAAGAAGCCAAATATACAAGTAAAGGAAGGGAGATTACAGGTTGGTTGTTTTCTCTTTAAGCATTAATTATTAGCTTTAGATGTGTTTTCTATGCTAATTTTCACCATGAGTGATAATCTATGTCCAAGAATCCATACTGGAGTAGAACAGATAATGAATATTGTATGAGAAGATGACTCAGGATGATTTGATTGAACTTATTCACGTAAGTCGAGTGACAGTGAGAATAAAGCAGTGGTAATGTCGAAGTTAGACCTTATCAAACTTAGTCAGTCTGTGGTAACATTCTAAGTTTTACTCTCCCACTTCTCCCTCTCAATGCGTGGCAGAGACGGAATCTTCCATGGAAAGAAGCCAAATATTCAAGTAAAGGAAGGGAGATTACAGGTTGGTTATTTCCTCTTTAAGCATTAAGAGGAAGCAATGTAAACCTCAGATTCTTAACTATTTCTCTACCTTGTAGAAAGTTTTTTTTCACTTGATTACAAAGTAAATTATACTTGCCAATAAATTATATTCCTGTTTAACCTTTTATCCAAGTGTAAGCAACAAAGTTTGTGCATTAAATGTCTTCACGACTAGACTACTTGTATATAGTGGATGCTGACTTCGCATCATTTGCCTCAATTTATTCCTCTGTTTAGCCATCATCTAGATATCTTCAATATACAGTGACATGAGTAAAAGTTGCCAAAATTTTACTAGCATAATCTGAGTTTGTATAACACAGGAAGATAGGCAGAGAATGCTTAAAATGAAGTGAAACCTCCTTGAACTTTAGCAGTATGATTAAAATCATAGGATTCAACCATTTGGTATATTTATCGAAGAAATGTAGCTGAAGGTTTTTCAAACAATTAGAACTTGCAATTGGTAAAGCAGTCCTGTATATAAAAGGCTTAGAAAACTCAAGTGTAGTTATAAACCTTATTAACCCTTATTAAAAACAACACAGTAATAACTTTAATTAATAAATAAGGTAGATATTTCGTACTAAAAATAATAGTACATCTTCAGTGTTACAAACAGATAGGAATAGAATACAAGTAACGAATATTCGGTGGATCACCTATTAAAATACAATGTTGTCGTGAGCTAGGAAATGAAAGAAATTAATAAATAATTAATATTTAAGAAAAGTCTCCCAGATCTTCGAGAGAGAGAGAGGCAATCATTTCGATTTAAATTCGGTTGGTGTAAAAAAGCTTCACAACTTTCTTTAAAGAGGCGTTCATATTTGAACCTGCATCTATGAAGTAGAATAGCTTTATCCCACTGGATATTATGGGTAGTGGTAATACTGTTTTGTGCTAGACCAGACTTCTGAGGTTTGTTGTAATCAATATAATATTGATGTCCTTTAATTCTTTTTTCCACAGAACGGCCAGTTTGTCCAAAATAAGAAACATTGCATTCACAAGGAATTTTGTAAACGCCAGCCAAAGATGACAGTTTATCTTTTGTAGAAGGCAAAAAGGAAGAAATTTTGTTGATAGGAATATAAGTGGGAATCAATTGATGCTTTTTTAAAATTCTACCCATAGGTTCTGAGATTCCTGGAATGTAGGGGATTGGAACATAAGATTCAATTATCTGTTGGATTTGATTAGGGTGGTAATTATTAGATACCATTAACTTTTTAATGATGGAAAGTTCTTGTTGTAAGATTTCTGGAGAAGAGCAAACTTTATGTGCTCTATTAATTAGATTTAAGAATGCCAAATTTTTGAGATGTATGGTGAGCAGACATTTTATGAATGTATATGCCAGTAAATGTGGGCGTTCGAAAGACGCTTGTAGATAAGATACCAGAAGAAGTTCGAGTAAGCAGGATGTCCAAAAATGGTAAAGTACCAGAATTTTCCTTTTCCATGGTGAATTGGATATGAGGATGAAGGCTATTTATCTGTTGTAGATAAATAGCTTAAAAACAGATAAATTTATCTGTTGTAGATAAATAGCCTTCATCCTCGTATCCAATTCACCATGGAAAAGGAAAATTCTGGTACTTAATCATTTTTGGACATCCTGCTTACTGGAACTTCTTCTGGTACCTTATCTACAAATGTCTTTCGAAAGCCCACATTTACTGGCAGATACATTCATAAAATGTCTGCTCACCATACATCTCAAAAATTTGGCATTCTTAAATCTAATTAAAAATCTTACAACAAGAACTTTCCATCATTAAAAAGTTAATGGTATCTAATAATTACCACCCTAATCAAATCCAACAGATAATTGAATCTTATGTTCCAATACCTAAGGTTTCTTCAACAGTTCGCAGAGTTCCAATCCCCTACATTCCATTAATCTCAGAACCTATAGCAAGAATTTTAAAAAAGTACCAATTGATTCCCACTTATATTATTATCAACAAAGTTTCTTCCTTATTGCCTTCTACAAAAGATAAACTGTCATCTCCGTCTTTGGCTGGTGTTTACAAAATTCCTTGTGAATGCAATGTTTCTTATTTTGGACAAACTGGCTGTTCTGTAGAAAAAGAATTAAAGAACATCAATATTATATTAATTATAACAAACCTCAGACGTCTGGTCTTGCACAAAACAGTATTACCACTACCCATAATATCCAGTGGGATAAAGCTATTCTACTTCATAGATGCAGGTTCAAATATGAACGCCTCTTTAAAGAAAGTTCTGAAGCTTTTTTACACCGACGAATTTAAATCTAAATGATTGCCTCTCTCTCTCTCTCTCTCGAAGATCTGGGAGACTTTTATTTTATGTAATCATTAAAAAACTAATTATCTTAAATATTAATTATTTATTAATTTCTTTCATTTCCTAGCTCGCGACAACGTTGTATTTTAATAGGTGATCCACCGAATATTTGTTACTTGTATTCTATTCCTATCTGTTTGTAACACTGACGATGTACTATTATTTTTAGTACAAAATATCTACCTTATTTATTAATTAAAGTTATTACTGTGGACGTACGTGTTGTTTTTAATAATTATACTATGCCACAGGTCCCTCTAAAAATAAGAATCATTATACTTATTAACCCTGGAATGCTCATGTTGTCTAGTTTAAAATACTCATTAAAAATAAAATTTAAAAAATCAATGCCTTTTATTCTCATATAGGCAGTAGGCTGTTCAATCTCCACCAGTGGCCAATCAGAGATAGCTAACCACCCAAGACTATCACTGATTATACATGGTATCTGATAAAGGGCTTTAGGAATAATAATTTACTATTGGAGAATTTGTAACTTTCTAAATGCCTAATAATTTTATGAAGTTTTAACAAAATGATAGTTTTTCAGATAATTGTTTAAATTAGAATTAAAATTTTAGCATTATTCTTGTAAATAAATAAAAAAAAAAAAAAAAAACTGACACCAAATGAACTGTATTAAAATTTATTATCTTTATTTCTGATGAACCAGTATTGGCTTGCTATTGTTAATTTTTACTGCTAAACAAGGATTTATTAAAGATTAAAACCTTTAACTTTTCTCTCTTTTCCCTCTTTCTTTTTTCTCTTTTTTCCCGCTTTGATGATTTCCTCTTAAAACTGTTTCCTTCATATGCTTCTATACTTGGCAACTGTAAGAAGAAATGTGCATGCTATTTAAAAAAAGCTCAATTTAAAAATTGTCAACTCTCATTTGAAGCAACTTTTAACAATAAAATCTATAATCAAAAATGAACCAACTTATAATATAAACTTTTATTATATGTTGTACTATGAACAAATTACAGCATTTACTTACGAAGGATTTTTCATCCATTCGTCGCAAGAGAAACCTGCCTTCGCGATCATCCTTATGCCAGTCAAGTTGAACAAGAATGGGCCTTTCATCTCTTCCCAATTTTCTCTCCTCTGTCAGAATAAAGATGTAAAACACAAATATTAAATTATTACATCTTGAAAGTACAGCCATAATACAATACTAATTAATTACTAAAGCAGATAAGGAAAATGCTACTGTGGTTCTAAATCAATCATATTACATAGGTAAGCTTCCCTCCTTGCTTTTAGATCATTCTACCTCCCTCGCTATAGAATATAATCCCACCAGCACCCAAATCAGAACACTCAATAGGCTCCTTAAGAAGGTTACCTCTTGGCCTGTGGAGGTGACTAACAGACTAAGACCTTTTAACTCTAGAATCCCCCCCCTCCTCCGCCAGATATATGGAATACCTAAAATCCATAAGCAAAATGTACCATTACGTCCCGGTGTGGATGGCACCGATTCTCCACACATACAAATTAGCCAAACGTTTAGCAAAAGTGCTCACACAATATACTGGCAACACACCTTCACACATAAAAAGCTCAGCCCATTTTAAAGCCAGTATAGAAAACCTCTCAACTCCAACACACTGACATAATGGTCAGTTCTGATGTCACCTCCTAATTCATGTCCCACTCAAAGATACCTTAGACCTCATCCAAATCAAATTTCCTCCCAATATCTCAGTCCTATTTCAGTTCACCATGAACTCAGGCTATTTCGCTTGGCAAGGAAAATTCTACAAACAGAGAGAGGGGACAGCCATGGGTACCCCACTCTCTCCCCACCCCTGGCCAACTTCTTTATGGAGATATGTGAAGAAGAAGCCTTAAACTTTGTCCCACATAAACCCATTGTTTGGCTATGCTATGTGGAGGATGTGTTCACCATTTGGCCGCATAGCCTGGATACACTCCACAATATCTCAATAAGCTTAAACAATCAACAACCCGGATCCAGTTTACCTTGAAAAAAGAAAACAACAACAGTCTCCCTTTCCTAGACACTCTGATTACATGCCAACCTGATGGATCCCTGGCTTTCTCTGTTTACAGAAAACCTACACATACAGGAAGATACATTCACCAGCAGTCACACTACCCCTTCCCAGCAATATGAGATTATAAAAACCCTATATAACAGAGAAAAATTAATCAGTTCAGATAACAATGTCATAACTACTGAACTTAACCATAGCACCTTCTTAGCCAATGGCTACAACCCCCAAAAAAATACTAAAACCAGTTAACCACAACCTCCCCCCCTTCATAGCAGAAATTACTCTAAATCTATCACTATTCTACATATCCATGGTACATCCGAAAAACTAATAAAAATCCTAAGAAAATATGGCCACACAACTAGTTACAAGCCACATAAGAAATTGGCATCTCTTATCTGCTCCACCAAAAACCATCCACTTCCCCTAGACCTACTTGGAGTATACCACATCCTTTGCAGTTGCAAACTGTCCTAATACAGCCAAACAGGCAGAACAGCCAATATCAGATATCCACACACAAGGACTACATCTGGTTCCACCAGTACAGCCACTCAGAACTTGCTGACCATGCATCGGACACCAACCACAGAATACGCTGGAAGAAGGCCACTTTACTAGACAACAACAAATACAAGTACGAAAGATTATTCCTTGAATCAGCCTCAGCTCTGAAAAACTTCCCAAACCCCAACAAATTTGGGTGCATGAGACTGCCCAAATTGGGGAAACGTACATTCTAAGATTTTCCCAGATTTTTGACAAGGAGAGGTAATCATTCTGATTTAAATTAGAATGATACTTCAACACCCACTCTTCAAATAAATGTTTGAATTTGTAGTGGCATGGGTAGAAGTTCTAGAGCAGAAGAGTCTGTGGTCAGTGTCAATCCCATACTGCACTAGACCAGATTTCTCAGATTTGTTATTAATAATGTAAAATTGGTGTTCTTGCAATCTTTTCTCCACAGAGCATCCACTTTGTCTGAAATAGGAAAGGCAGCAGTCGCAGAGAACTTGCTAGATGCCCGGGGAGAAGAGCGGGGAGATCATTAGAGGAAGATATCCATGAGGAAAGTTTGTTGATTAGAAAACTGCAGATACTAGGTTATATTTCTGAAAAAATTCTTGAAATTGGTTTGGAGATATCTGAAAAATATGGAATCTGAACTCCCAGTACCTGGTTCAGGGTTTGTTGGGAAAAAGCTTGTAAGAGCCAAACCCCTGCTGTATAGTCCATTGAGAGAAACCATTCAGAATTGCAGAATGCCTTGGATGTTAAGAAGTTCCAGATTGAGATCCTATGGAATAGAGCACATGATACGAGCTTGAAGAAGTAAATTTTTATAACTCCAACTTTTTGGGATGGATGGATGGTGTCTAGACTGCTCTTGCTGTATGTACTGACTAGTGAAGGTAGGTTTTGTGGTAATAGAGGTAATTATCTCACCAGAAGGAGCTATCCATGAAAGCCGGTTTACTGTCCTTTTCTATTTCCACGGTGAAATTTATCTGGGGGAGGGGTGGTACAGGTTATTTATTTCTGTCAGAAATGTTGGTAAATTGCTTTCATGATAGGAACACATGGCAAAGACGTCATACTCAAAGACAACATATCCATACCTGTATGGAAGAGAAAAAGATTTCTTCTAGGCTTTCCAGATAGAGGTTCACCAGTGCAATAGAAAGTGGACTTCCCATTGTAAGATACCTTCTACGTCTCTGTCTATAACGGTTGTTTCATACAATAATGTAAAAATTAAAAATTTTTGCATTATTGTATGAAAGACTCAATTATTGTACACCTAGAATACATCTCATTGAAATATATTATAATTTGGGTTCCATTTATGCCAATCTGATATATATATATATCAACAGCTCCAGGAATCTACCTCAGAAATCAAGGCCCTACTGTGGTGGAATGCAAGGTTGAAATGCAATTTAAAACTTATGAATTGTTTATTCCATTTAATATTTTCAGATGGCTATTAAGTGATTAACAGATAGGTACAGTACAGAGTGGATATGCTGGACGAAAGGATTTCTTCTAGGCTTTCCAGATGGAGGTTCACCAGTGCAATAGAAAGTGGACTTCTCATTGTAAGATACCTTCTACGTCTGGCTATAACGGTTGTTTCATACAATAATGTAAAAATTAAAAAAGGGGTAATTCACATCCCGGGGCCAGGACGGCGTGACATTTCATCATGTTACTCAGAACAGCACAGAATTTAAAACTTATAAATTTTTATTACTAAAAGAAAGAGCCATAAGGCTTCATTTTGGCGATGTAAAATTATATAGGGGCAAAGTGGTAACTAGATCCAACATTATTTCAAAGCTTTTACAAACATTCGGATTTGAAATAATGTTGGATCTAGTATCCACTTTGCTTAAGTTATCATCAATTGTTTATTTCTGAAATTTTTCATTGAATATTTTTGGACATTGGTTTCAGTTATTCATGGGTTGGCCATGGATAACTGAAACCGCAGAAAGTGTACCCACAGATAAATGGGGGAGAGAGGAATTTTTTTTTTTTTTTTAAAGGTATTAAGACATCCTTCTGTGTTGGTGGTGTAAGAATCTGGGTGTATTTCTAAACCAGTATGTGTTGTTTTATGATGAACAGTGAAGAACAGACTGAGGGAAAGCATGTGACAAGCATAACAAGAAATAGAAGGCTATTCTGTTTTCAGTTTCAATAGCAAATTGTATATATTACAAGATGTTACATTATATTCAGAAAATAATGATCACGGAAGGATTGCAAGGAGAATTAGAAAGTATCATCTCAATTGGTTTGCTGAAACGCAGAAGAAAAAACAGGCAAGATTATTCTAAATAACTTCAAGATGTTATATTCAGGCAATGTGATTCAGTAAAGGAAGGAGTAACTATAGTATTCAGCACTAAACATGAAGATGATCCTAAATGACAGGCAGTTGCAAACAGTGATGCTAGCAAACAGCAAAATGAAGAAATGGACACAGAAATACTTAGGCCTAGGTTTCCATAGCAGATTCTACTAAAGAAGAGAAGAGAAATTTAAATCTTAGAGGAGCTGAAGAATTAAAAATAAAAATAAAAAAAATGAGGGAAAGCTGATCCTTGTGAGAGCTAAACTGCAGAGTAGCAAATAATACTACAGGGTGTCCCAAAATTCATGCAAGATTTAAATTTAGTGCCATTTGTGCGGTAAAGTGTTGCCAACGAGGAAAAAAGACAGCGTGACAGCTGACAGTTCAGGGTTATTAAAAATGACCACACACAGCAAAGAGAGTTCGTTGAATGGATTATGGAACAACAACAAGTGGATGCTTATTTTTCGAACAAAATCATCTTCAGCGATGAGGCTCATTTTCATCTTGATGGCTTTGTTAATCGACAAAACTGTCGCATTTGGGGTTCAGAAAATCCACGAGTGATTGTTGAGAAACAAATGCATCCACAACGTGTCACTGTTTGGTGCGGATATTGGGCTGGAGGCATCATCAGTCCATTCTTCTTCGAAAATGCAGCTGGCAAGGCAATAACAGTTAATGATGCTCGCTATCGCGACATGATAATCCAGTTTTTTGTGCCTAAATTGCAAGATATGGATGTGGACGACATGTGCTTTCAAAACGACGGTGCCACATGCCATACAGCCTGAGAAACAACTCAATTACTGCGTGAGTCATTTCCTGGTCGTGTAATTTCCCATTTTAGTGATCAGAACTGGCTGCCCAGATCATGTGACTTAATGCCGTTGGACTTTTTTCCTTTGGGGTTTTTTGAAGTCTAAGGTTTATGCCAACAAGCCCACGACCACCCACGCCTTGAAGGAGGAAATTGAGCGCTGTATCAACGAAATTCAGCCACATTTATGCAAAATGGTCATGGAAAATTTCGACAAAAGAGTGCGTATGTGCCAGCAAAGCCATGGAGGCCATTTACCCGATATGCTTTCCATGCATAACCCTATACTGTATACTTTATGAATCAATAAGAAATTACAATTTTTAATTAAAAACCTGTGTTTTCTATCAAAATTACTTCTTGCGTGAATTTTGGAACACCCTGTAGATGTAAATATTTTGCAAAGTGTGGAAAAAGGGAAAAGCTAAAATCTTTAGATATCTCAAAATAATATCAAATGAAAAATATGTAAAAAAATTTTTAAAAAGTAATCCAAGTTGAGCAGCTTTCAGAGGCAAACTATTGACACAAATACAAATATTATTGAAGGGGGGGGGGTAGAGAGAGAGAGAGAGAGAAGAGAATTTGAAAACAAGATTCAAATCTTGGAGACTCAGCAGCTGACTGAAGAAAACATTGACTCAGCCAGAGAGACATTTGCCTCATTAGGAAGATAATAATCACTGGACACTAATTCAGGTAGTTCATCAATATTAAGGAAGATAATCAGAAAGGTATTAAAGGAAATGTCCATGATCCGTGAGGAATAAAACTAGACTTACTGATGTGGTGTGTATGAGAAAAGGGTTGTCATTCTGCTCTATTCTCCATTTCTGAAACTAAAGACACTCTCAACAAAATTACATTCTGATGAACAGCTGCAATCATTATCTATCATATTATTTCTCATCTTAGATGACTTGGAATATCAGTAATGGAAGATGCTGCTAGACAGCATCTTTAATGACAGTCTATAACTACTAAAGTTCAGGTCATCTGCTGTGCAAATGTTCCCTGTTATTGCCTTACAGCAGTTTTAACAAGAGATTATTTTTTAAACAACCATTATTCATTCAGCAATCAGCACACTCAACTGACGTACTCAACAGGATGTATTATTTTATAATTCAAGAAAGATATACATTTTAATAAAAGGAAGGTGAGAAAATAGAATTAAATAAAAAAAATAAATAAAAAATAAAAATAGCATAAGCTGGCTTACCTCCATTTTCATGAATTTCATAGAGAGCATATTCTGGTATTGATAACATACGAATATCAGGACGAAACTTTTCAATAAGTGTCTCTATTACATCTTGTGTTGTAGCAGTACTTGAGACTCTGATGCATTTTGTTGCAACTTTTTGACCAGCATCTTGAAAGTAAAACCTCATAGCCCCATGGAACTCAAGTTCCTAGAAACAAAACAATTAAAAATTTATTACACAACAAATCTTTCAGTTTACCAAATTTTTTTCATCCAAGATGAATAACATCCCTCTTCTCAAATCAACCTAGAATAAGAATGGACTTCTATGGAAAAATATTGCATATTCCAAAAATCAACATTTAAGATGCATTTCACTTGTAATATCTTCATATGTTAGTCCACTGGATTTATCCAAATAGTACCTTATTGTGTACGATAAGACCAGCAAAACTGAGTTGATAGCTTCTCTGTGCTACCAGCAGGTTAAAGGTTTGAATCCCACTATGTGTGCTGTCCACCTTTAGGTAAGAGATAAATTTCTCGGAATGGTGTTAAGACCACCACCTTACTAAGAGGTGGAGTGGAGCGGGAAATCACAGTGCATTTCTTGAGCAGGTTTCTTGGATATCAGATCTTTAGCCAAGACATAGTACTATAGTTTTCAATATAGATTTCAAGTTTTCAGATGGAGACAGCAACTTGGATATTAAGCATCTATTTTCATAACTACAGTTATTCTTACACATTCTTATAGCAATGCCTACAAATTGCCATCATAACTACAAAGTTATGATAGTATATGACAGTGATATCTTAATTATCCAACCTTCAATTAATGCAACCAATTACTGTATTTCAATCAACAATATGATAAACTTAACTTTTCACATTTAATTTGAGAATTCAATGAAAATGTCCTTAATACAAAGAAAATGAAAAAGAATCCCAGAATTAAAGCAATCCCATGAATGCTTGTACTGCTTGATAAAGAAGTACAAGCATTCATGTTACCTGACTGGTTGGCCGAGTGGTTAGTGTATCCACTCTCCAGCCAAAAGGCTGCTGGTTCGAATCCCGCTGTGGACATGGATGTTTGTGATTGTCTGCGAAAATACTAGTTGTGGTGGTGGGGAAGTAGATGGCATTAGTGTAGTTGCAGTTAGTTGTAGTTGGTGGATTGAGTGGTGGAGACAGAGCTGTAGAGTAGGTGCCCTCCCCTCGATGAGTCTTTGGACTTCCTGGAGGTGTCAGGTAATAATAATAATAATGTTTTGGAATAAAAGTACCATGTATTCCGGCATTCGATTTAACTAGAATGGCAAAAAGAAAGCAATATTAAATAGAATAAAATGATCATTATCTACAAATATTTACTGGAGAAACTCAATTACCAGATGTATGTAAATTCCTTTGAATTTCCAATTACACAGTTTACTTCAATTTCTTATAAGTTGGCTTGCATTAAAGGCAATTACTAATTTGTTCAAGTAACGCCATACAAAATGTAATAGCATGATGAATAAGAGAAAGTGGAGGATGCTTTTTTTTTTTTTTTAATTGGTAAAATTCATCGTTGATTTCCTGATATGTACCTTCAAGGATTTTACAGGATATGATAGTACTACATGAGAAAGTTTGCATTATGACTAATGTCCTGTCAACAATTTTGCTCCAAATCAGTGTCACTTGGCATCAATTCACTGTTGTCAATCTTATATTTCTGTTTTTAAGACACTTCTGAGTGCATTAATCCACCTTGAACTTAGTCTTCCTCTAGGTTTTCTTCCTACCATCTCTGCATCAAACAACTATTTTGTCTAAATGACCACACTATGCCACCTTAGATTAGTACTGCTCACACATTTCTGAATGATAATGTTCCTTACTAATATCTTCATTTTTACAACGATTCTGCTACTGGTGTCATTTATTCTTAATTTTTCTCAGAGGTCAGTGGTCTCCAGGCTGATCAACTGTTTCATTTCTAACCTAACTCTCAGATCTGAAAGTTAAAATTGGTTTGAACATTGTCTTGTATACTGCTGGTTAAGTGTTTTGGCTAATTTCTCTTATTATACAAACCACAAATTTATTCATCTGGCTCCCCACCATACCAGCTTGGCTAATTCTGTTATATATTTCCATATTTAATTTACCATTTCATTAAAAATTGTGCCAAAATAGTTTAAATATTTTTTCGTTGTATGGGTTCTCCATTTAGAATACAAATGAAGTTTTCTATGTTCCTGCCTATTTTCACAGTTTTGGTCTTTTTATTACTAATATGCATACCAAATTTGTTAGTTGTTATTCAGTTTACTAAAGAATCCTAAGAGCATGCAAAGGATTTGTTTTAGCAGTGCATCATCTACATAAAGAAAAGAGTCATGTTTGATATTCCCGATTCTGATATTATGTTAAATGCGACTTTCTTTTATGATAACTGTAACAAATGATTAATAAAAGGAGAAATAAAGTACACTCTGGTTTTACAAATTTTTATCAAATCACCTTTCTGTATGTCCTTCAATTCTAACTGCAATTTATATATAATATAATTAATTTATAATTTATTAATTTATAATATAATAATATAATTTATATATAATATAACTCATAATTGTAGTGTTTTTGAACAACTTTTTGCCTGGAACCCTATCATATTGCTTTTTCCAGATAAATTAAACTTAAATATGGATCCTTGTTATATTCCCACAATTTCTCATCTGTCATAAAGTGAAAATTAGATCTTAGCAACTGCTATTTTCTTGAATCCACCTTGTTCTTCTCCAGTTTCTCCTCCACAATTTTTCTTAACCTCTTTTCAAGCATGCTTACATAAATCTCAACTGGATTACTTAAAATACAAATTCCTCTATACTTCTCACATTGTTTTATATCCTTTCCTTTACAGATCAACTATGAGAATTACTGCAATCATCTAGAATTTTATTTTCTGACCAGGTCTTCTGAATTATGCAGTAGTTACTGAAAAAAAAAAAAAAAAAAAAAAAAAAAAAAAAAAAAAAAATTATACTTCAATATTTATTTAAAATAAAGGGCCAGTAGAGCTTCATTTCGGTGATGTAAACATAATTTAAATAATTATACTTCGATATTTGAGCATTCCTGGTCAAATATCATTCCTTTCATTTCAGACTTTTGATACCTCTTTTCTAGTTGATTTCTTGAATGCAACCAGGACCATTCTGTCATTGCTCGTTTCATTTAACAGTCTTTTCAAAGAAATTATCCAGTTATTCAGAATATCATTAATTTACTGCATACATAAGATTTTTCAATAGCTTCCAGAACAGTTTACTACCTTACTGATATCTATATTCTTGCCAATACCATAATCTCTTTAGATACTTTTACTGATAACATAGCTCACGCATTTCTCTTTAACTGGCAAAATGATTATATATATATATATATATATATATATATAGTGGCATCTCGATAATCCAAACCTCTTTAGTCTGAACCCTCCAATAATCCAAACTGCGGTTTGAAAGAAACCGCAGTTCGGATTATTGGAGTCTTTGTTTTATTAGTTATTGTTGTCTCTTGGGGGAAAATTCGCTAATCCGAACAAGCATGGTTTTTATTAGTTCAGATTAGAGAGATACCACTGTGTATATATACACACAGTTATGCAAAATCCTAGCCATGAAATTGACCGAAAGAATGGCTTAGACTAAACCTAGAGGCTTTTTCAAGCCATTACAAGTTGAAGTCAACAAATGCAGCAACCAGCATTTAAGCCTAAATGCAGAGTCCTTAAATTCCACTTATCCAGTGCTTAATTATCATCATTCTGAATTACTTTAAGAAAAATAATCCAACTATAACAAAGACTGAACAACAAGACTATATTCTAGTCTACATAAGTGTTAAATTTTATTAAATTCCATCCCACCAGAAGAGCAATAATTAGATATAATGTTGAACATTTTTTTTTTATTTTTCCCTTCAAAACAATGTAGATGTGTTATTAAATTTTTGTAAGCATTCTGTGATCCACATAAATTTTTCTGCAGATTCATGTTCTAGTCGATTCTTGGAACTCCACATTCAACATATCCAACAAATGGTGGTTTTTACATAGTGTCCTTCAAAGCACCCTACGGTCACATTCATTGACTGCGATTCCATCTCAGTATGGTATCACTGATTGTTGACCGGGATGGCCTAGTTTGTTGAACAGATAGGCCTTCAACATCGCATCCTATCACAACACCTCTTTTAAATTCCATGTCAGTTCCCTTCTTGCAGCCATTATCCCTAGACACAGTTTCACTGACTTGGGAGAATCATATTCCTCCAATTTATACTAGCTACAAACACATGACTCATTAAATGGCATGATGCACCTTGCCTAAGGGGAGATGTCTGTTGACTTCTTTCCAAGCAGTGTATAAATACCATTCTGCTGTACAGCAATTTTCATTTTAAAGGGTTTTTTTTTTTAACATATATCACAACACCAAGAATACTCTTATTTATTTAAATAAAATACCAACATGCTTCACTACTTGTTCTCTGACAGCATCATCAAATAATCTGCACAGCAACTGGATAAATGGTATGTAAAAGTATTTAAACTCAAAGAAGACAGCAAAGTCATTTTTAAACCAAGCAATAATTCAGAATTAAGCACAGTGTGCATCAAGCATCTATCAGTCATGAAGTTCACTGCTGCAAAAAGGTCACAGCTGATTGCTGGAAGAACACCAATTCAATCCAAAGTTCTGCAAGAATGGGGTTAATTTTCATGTCACACAAAATAAGGTCCTGGTTTCTGATCAGGTTGCTATGAAAGTGAGCTGCTTCACAGATGTCTTAAAATGGGACATGATGCCGATTTTGAGATAAGGCATCAAACTGTGGACTAACCATTCCGTGATTTACTGACATCTCCAACTGTGAGTAACATCACTGCAGTGTTCATGCTCTTAAATTTTCTCTGTTCGTAGACTGAAATATTTCAGACTATGAACCTTACTAAAAAGAATGCTACATTTTACAGATATTAGGATACTTTATCATCATAACACTAATTATGGGTATACACCATATTGGTCTGTTTCGATCTCATTATCTATCCAATATCCTTTTTTGAGGTCTACCTTGCCTTCACTTTCCAATTGGCTTACATTTTAGTATTTGTTTAGGATGTCAGGTGTTGGCCATTCAGTTTACATGTTCAATCCATTTTTGTTTATAATTGTTTAGTTTTTCTTCTATTGATTTTGTTTTTAGTTCTTTTAAAATGTCTTCATTCCTTTTTAAATCTAATAATGTGTATTTTGCAGTTCTTCTCATAAATCTCATTTCACTTGTTTTTTATTCTTTGTTTATCTTGTTTATTGCCCAAATTTCACTGCCATATTAGGATACTTCTGAAAAGGAAATGCACCATCCACATCTTGTAGATTTTTAAAGTGATGCATATTGTCCCTTCATACTGCAAATGGAAGAACAGCAGAACAGTGCACCCTTCAATTGGAAAAGACCTGGGTTCAATTCTCGTCGTGATGAGGAGAATCCTTATATGAGCTTTTTCAATTGAAGGTGAGTTAGCCGATTTCATATGAAAGTAGAAGGGGGTTTTCCCCCTAGAAACTTGGGTTTTTCATCCCCCATACAGACAAATCGGCCTTCAGAACACACGCAATTTACGGACAAAAAATACTGTTGTTGGTGGTGATGATGGGTGGTAAATGGCGCCGATGGTAGTAGTAAGAAAAAGTAGTATTGTTGTAGTAAGAGAATTAAGTATTATTGGAGAGTAGAGTGTCCTCCTACAAGAGTCCTTAGACTTCCTGGAGGTGTCATGTAATAATAATAAGAAGAATATTGGAATTACACCAAAGTGCAGCATAAGTCTTTTTTAAAAAACGTTTTTCTGAGTAATAATTTACAGACAGCTCATTTCACTTTTTTGAGTGAATCTTTGCAGAGAAAAAAATCCAGTTCTTTTACAGAGCATTTTGAAAAATTCATAAGGACTATGAAATCTAGTTTGTCCTTCCTACAATCAATCTGTATGAAAGTTATTCCAGGACTCTGGATGGATGGATTTTATTCAATTTGGCATTTAGAATCCTCATAAGAATTTGTTAAGCCATACAAATTTTTGTTTCTATCACACCTAATGAAACAAAATTGAATTTAGTTTCACAACTGGATGGTTTTTATCTGCAAAAATTATTCAAACCTGTTATGTAAATATTCTAGATTGATAAAATTTAATAGTTTTGGTTTGATTGTAATTACAGTCAAAGCAACTTAAGGCTAACAATTAAATGAAATAGTGTATTTAAGATCATTTCATTGATCATTTCATGTACAGTCCTGTGGAAATGCATGCATCCATAGCACTAGGCCACCTGAAGAAGGAGAATTCCAACAAGTTCAATTCTAGTCACCAACTAGAGGACCTTTGTCTAAATCTTTCTTTGACTTTTTCCTGAGTTAATCTATTTCTGGCAAATGCAAGTGGTTTTTTTCTCCTCCCAGATGCTTGGGTTTTTAATCCTGTAACTCAAGAAAATCAACTGTGGAACACATTCTATTTCACAATAATATATTGCATTTGAAACCAAATTAGTGGCAGTTATAGCTGCAATTTAAAATCATTGACAATTTGGACAGGCTATCTCTGATTGGCTAAGCATGGAGATGGACTTCCCCCAGTCTCCAAAAGTTAGATATGGCTAAAATAGCCTTACCTACCTACTCCTGTTGATTAAAAGGCATTAGTGGACTTATATATCTCCAGAGCACATAATCCAAAAATTGGTCAATGTATTTACAAACACAACATTCTCTGAATAAGGAAACTGTCACAGAAATGATAGTTCTCACAAAAACAACAAACATATCAATAGTCAAAATTCCTCTGAACAAGCTGACAATTAAATCAGTTCATAGAGTAACATGCATCTCATCATACTGGTATTCTGCTATGTAGTAAATTTCATTTTTGAACCTAGGACTGTCTTAGGTTCAAAGCTTGGTTGATGAACCCCCTTCCCCATTTTTACTGGTAAAACATTTTTAAATAGCAATTCATCTCACTTGATGAAATTTAATGAAAATGGTATTTAAAATGTCTATGAAAAGTTAAACTATTTCAATAGCAAATTAGACAAAATAAAACCATCTACAGTGTATGCTAAAATAACTCTAGGTTCAACTTATATAATATAATAAAGAATGGTGTTACAAAATGTACTTTTTTTAATAATAGCCAGCAAAGAATTTCCTTGTTGAACTTTTGTTAAGGGTGGTGAAAAGAGCCACCTATATGTTCATTTGACTTCCAGTATAGACCACGTTTATCAACAAGAACTAGTCTTATTAGAATAACAAAACCCAACAAGTTTCACAAATCACTGGACTTACATCAAGGGTACAGAACTTCTATTAGTTAATGAAAAAACTAGAAAGAATTACATGGCAGATTTTTCACAAACAGTCTAGTATACATTACATATTAAAAAAAAAAAAAAAAACTGTTGGATTAAACAAAGTGCATGCAATCAAACAAAGCTAATTATTGCTGTCACATTCTGTAGCATAATACATATCATATCCCGGGACTGCTGTTATCTGATTCTTAATAACTGCAAACCACACTTGGTGTAGAATGAAACCTTAGTTTTTTGTAACATCATGTGGGGGTGAAGAGCATTTCTGAAGCTTCTTTAAATTTTCATATACAGCAATTCCTCGATTAATGCGTTCTTTAAAATGGGTGTATTAATCGAAAATGCACTAATCCAATATAATAATGGGAAAAAGTATAATTCATTCCTCAAATTTCTTTTTTGACCCTTAATTTTTTTTTATAAAAGAATCAGAGTATGTCTCAGGACTAGTTAAAGGAAAACCATGAAGCTGAAAGACAATAAAACATATTCAGAATATAAATTTATATTCTGACTTATTAATTATATAAATATAAATTCTACTTCTTAACAAAAGAATTGAGCTAACGTAGTTTGGCAGGCATTCTGTTCCTTTTTTTCATACAACTGAAGGTATAGGCCTATTGCCTCTTCTACTCTTCTGCAAATTTTACTGCTTCTCTCTTCATCAGGTCAGCCTCTAAGCACTGCTGCTTAAAAACTTCTATTGTACAAAAAATATTTTCAAACCGTTTCTGTGAAATCTCTTTTGGCTGACTCAGTGGTAAATTTTCTTCATATTCTTCAGGATCTTCCCACTGTGCATCTAAATTTAGCAGGTCAGAATCACTCAATTCCACAGAATGAGATTTAATTAACTCTTGGACATTAGCATTGTCAATCTCATCAAAACCCAGTTTTCACACGTGGCTTTGGCAATTTCCTCAACAACATTATCCATTTCATTTGAAAATCCTCTAAAATCATTTGCACAATGTGGAAGAATGTGCTTTCAAATGGCTGGAATATTGCTAGCACTAATTTCATTCGGCTTTGCAACTTTATAACTAGGCTGAAATTTTTCTGATTTGGCCAGAAAAGTCTTGGAAGGCATTCGCTTCCATAAAAAGGCTGGTTTCATTGACATTAAATATATGTTGGTCACAACAGCCCCCCTTCTTTCACAATTTTCTTCAAAATCTCTGGATAATTTACAGCCACCTCCTATCTGCACTTGCAGCTTTGCCTGTGATTTGAACATTATGTAGGCTATTTCTCTTTTTGAAACACTCAAACCATCCAGCATGGAATTCTTCTTTTCCATCACTGATAGCCCTTTCTTTCAAGGTTGCAAAGAGACTTAATGCTTTTGATTTAATAAGGTCAGTGCTTAGCAGGATCTATTTTTAGTTACAATCTTTAATCCATGTAGAAAGAAGTCTCTCTAATTCAATCATTATAATACTTTGATTTCGAGTGGTCTGCAGGCATGATGAACTTGAAGCAGCCTTACCTTTCTCTTTGTATTCAGTAGCTTTGCTTAAAATTGCTCTTATAGTTGATTCATCCTTTTGTGTTCTTGTCCTATCTTTTGCTGTGGACTCACCTTGTTCATTGTTTTTTATTATTTCAAGTTTTTCTTACAATGAGATTACTTTTCAAATCTTTTTCACACTTCCACTTTTTTGCTCACTAATTCTTTTACTCGTGATTAAAGGTTGAGAAAATACTTTAAAATAAAAAAGTAAGAAAAACAATTGCAAAGGAAGCACAAGATATGAACATCAAAATCCTACGTAATTAGTAGACAACATAAATTTTGGCAGTAAATTTGGAACGTAGCATATATTATTAGTGTACATGGAAATAGTGTAGTATGCCATTAAAAATAACTTTGCAAAATATTTTAAATCACAAACTAAATTATTTCATCCTGGTGGGTGATTTTTTTAAAATAGTTAGCCATAAAAATGTATAGATAGAAAATTTTTAAAATCTAATCTTCATTTTTAAGATGTATATAGGCACATTAATTGAATTTCAGAGGTGCAATAATTGAATTTGGGTATAGAAAAAATATGACACTAATCAAGGGATTGCGGTATAACAGTTATGATCAATATACAGGATTTCTGTTTTTTGCCATTGTTATGTGCAAGGCTAATTTGAATCTATGATTCCATTTCTTTCCATGTTTTGACATGTAGATCTCTCTGGATTATGCTGTTCAGCCTACATAGAAAACATGAACTGTTTCTTCTTCATACAGTTCAAGAAAGATGTCAGGAAAACAGCAATTTTCTGTGATCCTCAAAGTTATAGAGTGAACTTTATGTTTAGTGTGCAAGCTGCCAAATAATCTTTACACATAACATTCTCTTTGATATCTGTTCACCAGACATTCTCCCTTCAAATGTATTTCCAACTCCAAATGTCCCATTTATAAAAATCTCCCACGCTTCATTAACAGTCCATAACATAGCACCATATCCATCTCACTTCCAGTTGTGATTTTATTAAAAATGTGAGCAGATTACAGAGATGAACCCTCTAACTCATAACATGCAAAGCAGTCAGAAAAAAAAAACATTTTGAAGAAATAAATTATAAGAATAGTCCTTTCTCTTCCCATCCTATCATGAATTAAACATTTTTGCCCACCTTATAAAAACCACTTTTAAAAACTCTTTCCCATCATGCACTGGAGATATTCAATAGGAAATGGAAAAATTTGAAGTTTAAAGGTCACATAGTAAAAGTTTCAAATACAACTCAGAGGATAATTGCGATGTTGAAGAGCAGACCTTCACATGCAAGGATAAGGAAGTCATTTGGCCTCTTTATAAGATTTGATCTCCTGGGTTCCAAGGGGATAAAGAAGCTGTCGAAAGGGTGCAAAGAAGAGTTACAAAGATTATATCTGGTTTGCGGGATTTAGATTATGAGGAGAGATTGCGAGTATGTGGATTGCAGACTCTGGTTAACAGGAGAAAGAGAAGGGTGATATGATAGAGGTTTATAAACTTTTGAATGAGTGGAATGGGTGTTATAGGATTTCATCCAATGAAATTTTTCATTATATGGAAGGTGGGGAAAGAACACAAAGGCATCCATGGAAGTGAAGTTTGCAGTCAAGAAAGGGGTAAGAGCTAGGTTTTTCTCTCACCTGAGCATGAGAGAAAACTGAATTACACTTTATGCACTCTCTAGGAGTAGAGAGTGCATATAGTGTGACTGAATTCAAGAGAAGGTATAACAGTTGGTGCGGATGATTTATGGCCTTCCTCGACGAGTCCTTGACTCCCTGGAGGTCTCAGATGATGATGATAATAATAACAATAAACATGACTCATCTAAAAAAATAAGATTTTCATTAAATGATCAAATTGAAATGAGTCTTCTTCTTGAGCAGGTTCTATTCTTAGTATCAAAAACTTTCCTTCCACTCTCTTCTGTTCTGAGCCTTCTCTTTCAAGGTTGTGTACCTGTTACCACTCAGCATGACATCTAACATTGTTTTTCCTTACTCTTCCTCTTTGTCTTTTTCCATCTATTTTCCTTCGATGGCATCTCTGATGATTCCATTCCCTCTCAGAATATGTCTGATCCAGTTTCCTTTCTTCTTTTTATCATCCTTAACAGACTTCTTTCTAAAGACCTCTTCGTTAGCTATTTTATCTGTCCATTTGATTTTTTCCATCCTTATCCAAATCTACATCTCAAAGCTTTCCAAAATCTTAATTTCTTCTTTCTTCAATGTCCAAGTTTCAGCTGCATAGAAGGCAACACTTCACACATAACATTTTATTAGTCTTTTCTTTAGGTTTCTATCCATTTTACTTCTGAATAAATTCCATTTTCTATTAAAGGCATCTCTACCCATCGCTATTCTTGCTTTTATGTCACTCTCACATCTTCCATCATTGCTAATAACACTTCCTAGATATTTAAATATCTTTACTTGATTCAATTTTTCCCCATTTATTCTGATATCCATATTTGCTTTTCTCCTTGCTATTTTCATTACCTTTGTTTTTCTTATGTTAATTTTCATTCCATAATTGATACAGGATTCCAGTAATCTGTTCAACAGATGTTGTAGCTTGGTTTCAGTATTTGATAATAATGCCTTGTCATCTGCGTATCTTACTGCAAATATCTGTCTACCTCCAATCTTTATTCCTTCTTCCGAATTCTCCAGTGCTTCTTTTAACATTGCTTCGGAATACATGTTAAACAAGATTGGTGCAGAGAACAGCCTTGTCTTACTCCTCGTCCAATGATTCTTGGTTCTGTTGTACCATATACCATCGAAATGATTAACGGCATTAAAATTTACAATTTAGTTAACAAATGTGGCCCCAACAATGCACTCTACAAATTAAGAGTAATATTCACATAAACATACTAGCTATTTGGATTTTGACAGATTGCAACAGTAAGGAAAAATTAACGTGAGAGAGACAGCACAAAGACATTTTTAATTAATTTCAGTAATTCTGTATAAATTTTCATTTCCACTTATATTTATAATTTTCATAAACCAGACTTCAGGTAAAGGATAAATAGAACTCTAAGCTGTGAATTATCACAATCATATAAAGTAACGGCATAATTACAAGGATTAATAACAGAATGTCAAAGAATTAATTTCTGAATTTGGTTGATTAATTTTTAATTTACTGCTAATTTCTTTTCACCACAAGAGGTCAGGTTAAGCAGGTTAACTTGTAACACATCATGGCTCAGAGCCGCACAGTCTTATAGTTGTTTTTATGTAGTGTGTACACACACACACACATATATATATATATACAATACTTCTGAAGGTGACCTTGATGTAAAGGTCAAATTGTTAAAAAGTTATTTAACTCAGAATAATAGTTGATTTCCATAAATTGAATATCATGACATAATAAATATTATTCATTATGAAAAAATTATGGAGACAACTACTGTGTTAGAGCAAAACTTTAGTTTAATATAAACCAAAATGAATACTCAAAGTTTTGACCTTAATAGCAAAGTCATCATCTGAAGCATACACACATATACAAAGAAACAAGCTGCACTACATACATGGTTTGCTAAAGTTACTGACCCACCATTACAACAATTATTGGCCTGACCTCTGGTGAGAAAATTATTCCTTGAACAATACAAATGGTGGTGAATTAATAAGTTTACTGTAACCTGTAATGCTTGTGCTCATTTTGAATATATACCTTCTTCATGAAGAAAAGGATATGGAAGGGTAAAGAGATAGACAGCATCTGCCTGAACTAATTGTTTGTTGGAGCTTTAGAGATGTATATATTCTTATACAATATCAGCTATACTACATTAAACTGTTTTACATTGCCTAATATGAGGTCATCCTGCTTACCAGAAGTCTGAAGTGACTTGAAAATTCCGTGTTTAGTCTCTAGACAGGATTTTCATATCATCTAATCTTTGGTCCCACCCGCATACAAACGCACTATAAGTTAACAGCCTTTCATGGACAGAATTTACATAAAAATTATCCTGCCAAAATTTGACAATGCTGTGATTATTCATGAGATTAGCAATATATAATAGATACTACAATAAAAACAACATAGCACATAATCAATAAAAAAAACTGTACGAGTTTCACTAGTTTGTAATAATGCCAGCCAAGTATACCTAGCCTAGACATAATTACTGTTATAGTTCGCCCATCATTTGTAGATCTCTCCTTGGCATTTTGCCAAGAATAGTTGATTCATGCTGAAGGGGAGAAAGAAATAAAGGATGTACGAATTGGTCACCAACACGCGAAATCACTTGTCTGTTGCTATACTAGTACTAGCTTAATTTATGTTGTCGCTTTTTTGCATTTTTTTTTATTATTAATTTGTATGATGGATCCAGTACAGTCAACAAGTTCTGTTGTTAAACGTTTAAGTAGCTCTTGCAAAAGAATATTGAATAATGTGCTGACATTCTGCGAAAAAAGAATCGTCTCCTTGTTCCCCTTTCTCAAGTCATAAAACGTGCAAGTGCAATTGCAGGCGTATCGGGGTCGACTGTTAAAAGAATTCGTAGGGAATCAAAAGGTGAAGGTAAGCCAAAATTTAAATCTCCTAAAAAAAAGCAGCAGAGTAATAAGAAGCGAGTTCTTATGGACTGGCTCTCTGCAAATAACATTTCTCATTCCCCAGATATGCGAAAAATTGAATTGCTTAATTTTCAAAAGAAACTCGCCCACAACTAAACTATTTAAATTCGACATGATGCTCAAAGAGCATGGATTTCTAGCTTTGAGGCTACCACCATATCATTACGATATTAATGCTATTGAGTATGTTTGGGCAGAAGTGAAAAGTTTCATTCGCCATTGCAACGTAACTGGAGATATTGACATGTCGAAACTTTTTAAGCTTTCAGAACAGGCGAATGAAAGTATTACAGTTCAAAACTGGAGAAAATATTGCTTTCATGTCACCTCATTGGAAAATATGTATTGGGACAGAGACGGAATTATCAAAGAATTATGTGAACCTTTGGTGATCAGTTTAAGTGAAAGTGATGGCGATTCGGAGACCGATTCAGATGACTATGAAGATTAAAAAGATTTGATAATGGTATTTTTTTCAAACCTTTTTTTGCATGGGTTTGTTAAAAGAGTCACAACAAGTCATAAATAATTAATCGGTTTAGGACATTAAAGTATCCCAGTTCTCTCAACTGTAAGTTTAGAATATCTAAGCTCATTTGAAAAAATTTCTGTTTTTCTGTATAATTATTTTTATTTTATAGAAAACTTTCTTAAAAATAAACTTAGTTAAATTTTTGTTTTATGCTATACCTTTTTTAATTTTGTTAATACTCTACGTACATTTTTCCAACTGTTATACAAGCAAAATAGTTACACTTTAAAAACTACAATGTTCATAAAAGAAAAGCTAAATTCTCCGACCTGTAATAATAAACTCATCCCAGAAGACAGATTGATTACCCTATTATCGGAATGGATTCTCATTTTCTGACATGTGCAGAAGTGTCGAGGGACCTCTAATCGGTGGACGAATTATACAACTAGAACAGCACATAAATCTTTAATCTTTCAGTAAATCATTTACAGGTTTCAGCGCGTAGAAACCACGTGTAACATGCATATAGCAGCACTCAATGTTCCAAACGTCCCCCCCCCCCTTTCACGCATGCTGAAGTCTGTGAGGCCAATATCGATAGTGGCACACACAACATCCAATGAAAATGCTGTCGATGCTTGCTCCAAATCCTATTTAAAGCTTGGGGATGGCAGGGACGTCATTTCTTGTGAGCTCCTCTCATGCTCTGACTACAATTTGAAGTCCAACGGATTTAGATAGGGACTTCCAGACAGCCAATTAGACAGTAATATGTGGTCGGGCATATGCTTTCAACCACTGTTGTGTGGTCATCGCGTTGTGTGCAGGGGCCGAGTCCTGTTCGAAGGTCCACTGCCTACTGGGAAACAAGGGTGTTGTTCAAGTTACGGTACAGTGTCTTAATACACTTTGGCAGAAGTTTTGATCCCTTTCTTGCAGAAATGCAACTGAAATATGTCACCCCCCACACACACACACACACTGAACCATCACTGACGTGGAGGCAATGACCTCACTAAATCTTGAGTGCTATGGCATGTTCTGTGCGATCATGCGGGGAAATATACCCAATCATTTTGGCAGTTAAATGACTCTTCGATAGTGAAAATCTTCTCATCTCTGAAGAAGATATGTCTGTTGTTTGCATACCACCAGAGAAATGCCTTTGATTTTATCATCCTTTGCTGCATAAGTGGCGTTAGGAAGTGTCCAGCAGAATAATGAAAGGCTCTCACACCCAAGATCATCAGTTAGTACACATGACATCGTTTCTGTGCAAAACGTTCATCTCTCATGACATCACTTTCTGCATTCTAACAGGATTACAGCAGAGATGTGCCTTCACAGACCTCACAAGCTGTTGTATCCTAACACAGCATGGTCAACCTGTTCTTGGGTAGTCAGATACATCTTCTACATTATAGCAGTTAATAGTTCGATACACAAACATCCAACTGATCTCGAGTGTTTTCAGCATGCTGAAAATAACAGATGGCTGCATTCCAACCTTGTGAAGTACTATTAGCTACAATGTTCTCATAAAATCCCCACTGCATGTTAACCTATCCAGCTAGCTAGACAACTCTCTCTACTGATAAACACCCAAAAGTTGGCTGCACACAGTACCAGTAATGGAACTGAGCTCATGCAATTCTGTGGGCAATGTGGGGGCCGAGTGGAAGTTGTAACAGTATTTATGGCAAGACTGCATACACTTCTACATTTCTGATAGCCTCCTCTCTACCAGTATTTGGCTATTTTTTAATTATTTTCCTAGGAGATACAATTTTTTTAAATGAAGTAGAACCTATCAGTCTATATATGCATGGTCAGTAGTGATGCTGGCCACAACTTCCCCCTCCATTTTCAGCTGTATAATGAAATTATATAGCTGAAAATGGAGGACTTTAACCAACATAACTATAACTAACATGTATATTCCAAATTTGATTGAAACTGTGGAAAAGAGGTGCCTATGGAAAGTTAGAAGGAATAAATGGCTTAAAAATCTTGAAATAGAATTACAGCTGGTCAAATTTGAATTGATTATTCTTGTAATAAGTCAGTGACTCACTCTAGACCACAGATGTCCATCATACTGCCTGCATGCAGTGCCAAATCTAAAAAAAAAATCTCAGGGGTGGGGAAGACACCAATTTGGCCATCCCTTATAGTTTCAAAAATTTATTCTTTAACCATTCAAAACAAATACAATAAAATATACCAAAAATATAAATTTCATATCCATATATGAATTTGCCAGCCTGGTTAGCATACCCCCCCCCTCTCCAACCCACAATCTGTGGGTTCAAAACCCACTATGGACATGGATGTTTGTGATCATCTCTTAAGTGAGAGATGAATTTCACTGCCTGATGTGAAATGCTGACCACTTATTGGTAGCCAGAAGTGGCTTGAAAAAGTTCCATGTTTGGTCTCAAGAGCAGGGTTTCTATACTATGTAATAAATAAATAAAAATATTTTAAAAATATATAAAATTAATAAAAATAGAAAAAAAATCCTTAGCCCACCCATGGTACAAAATGTACTACAAGTTTCCAAATAACTTTTTGTGGGTGGGAGCAACATAAAAAAATAAACATATATTATTTCTATAATATCCAAAGGTTATATTAACTTCAATGGACACTTTACACCCCAGTAATTATTAACATATATACACAAATTTTTTTTGGGGGGGACTTTATGCTTGGCAAACAAATCTATGATATGATCATAGTTTATCTCCTTACAATGCAACACTATTATCACCGTCATTCTACATATTTTTTTATGTCTGGTTTTGTTCACATTTGTGTGTCAAACGTGAACAAAACCAGAAAATCTTTTTTTTTGTCACCCCCATTAAGCTGCTGACACCCAGTTTGCACAATTAATTATGCACTCCTCCAGATCTGTCTATGCCTGCAGGTTGGACATGTTTATTAATTAACTTAAGGAATTCACAACGTACATTAGAATATAAATTAAATTAAACTTTAATATATATTTCCAATATTTCGGCAATGTCACGTTGCCATCTTCAAAGGAACTTAAAATAAAGACACGTGCACGCAGGCACTATACACAGTAAATGAGGATGAAGCAGGAAGCTATTGTTTCTCCTAAAAGTCCTGATGGTGCTCCCTAGCGGGCTATGTAGGTATTCTTGGTCATTGGGATGAAGGTCTTTTGATGTATGGCTCCCAAATTTGGGGCAGTCTCAAGCAATCAAATTTGTTGAGTTTTGGCATGTTTCTTAAGTTGGTCATGTGATTTTCTCTCAGGCTGCAATGTTAATATTTAGTCATTTAATCAAATTTAAAATGTTATATTAACTCTGGAAAGCTAAATAGAAATGCTAAGAATGGAGAATTATCATAAAGGGAATTGTTTCCTATAATGGGAGTCTAAACAAATAATACTGCAGATTATGGTATGCAAAATGTTTCTGAAATATTTAAATACATATCTGGCTTAACTATATGTCCTTTCCAATAACTTACTTAAAATTCCCTGTTCTTTTCTACCTTCCCCTCTTAAAAAAAAAAAAAAAAAAAAAAAGATATTGCATAAAGCTCAAACCGGAAGCGATAGGAATGTGGTGGAATGACCTAATAATGCGCAACTTATTGCTTTAAAACAGCTTGGTATGTTCTAAAGTTTACTGAACAGATCAGGAGAAAGTACAGTCATGTCTACGGTCCGCTGCCGCTAGACAGCTCATTGCATACTTGCAATGACTATTACTGCCGGCAGCAGATACATTTTTGTGACAGCAGAGGAACCCTGATTTTCTCGTATATATTTTATATTTATGCACTGGAGAGTGAGGGGAAGAAGGAATTAAAGTTACATACATTCACCTGGCATAAACTACTACATCATATTGTGTCGTTTTGGAATTTAAATTTTACGAACGAGTTGTTTTACGAAATACGATAACTGTCGTTCTGATCTTCCCGAGTATAGTTCATTCACTTTACCCTGGCGGCTAATTTTCTAAACAAGATTAATGAATGGAAACGAAACCTATTACTTATACAATCTTGTTCAAGACAATTTAATACGTCTATAATTTTTTCGTATATTCTCATCTAAAATTTATAAAATACACTATAAAAGTTACGTTTTTTAAAAAAAAACAAAAAATACGTATTAAGGTTGTCTATGTATGATACTTAACCAGCAGTAAATGACGAAGTACTATCAAAACACAATCGACAGCACCATCGTCATTACTGCTAACTGCTTATGTTTTGAACTTTATTTTCTTGAAACAGAATGGGTCATGTTTTATTATTCTCTTTTTTTTTTTTCTATTATATTCTTGCTTTTCCATATATCCATGTACATGTATTGGTACTGCACGTTCCGCATTTTCAATATAATACAATCTCGAACTCATTACTGAGTTCAGCACCAAATTAAAAAAAAAATCTTCAAACAAAAACAACTTGGTAAAAACAAACAGTGATATCTTTCCGCTCAAGAACATCCCGATACCCATTTGGTATTCTTTTTAATAACAAGATTTAATCAGCAAAGCTAAACATTTAATTTGTAAGCATTAAGAGATAAAGAATTCAACTCCTGGTCCATAGATACTTGATATTATTAACTAATTCAATAGAGCCCTGGCGTTGTTCAGCCACATGTGGCGAAAAGACCAAGGATTTGTGGCGATTTGTACTTCTAGTGTCGCAAATGTCCATTTGTATTTGTATAGTTCGCCCACCGATTAGAGATCCCTCGACACTTCTGCGCATGTCAGAAAAAGGAGAATCCATTCCGATAATAGGGTAATCAATCTGTCTTCTGGGATGAGTTTATTATTACAGGTCGGAGAATTTAGCTTTTCTTTTATGAACATTGTAGTTTTTAAAGTGTAACTATTTTGCTTGTATAACAGTTGGAAAAATGTACGTAGAGTATTAACAAAATTAAAAAAGGTATAGCATAAAACAAAAATTTAACTAAGTTTATTTTTAAGGAAGTTTTCTATAAAATAAAAATAATTATACAGAAAAACAGAAATTTTTTCAAATGAACTTAGATATTCTAAACTTACAGTTGAGAGAACTGGGATACTTTAATGTCCTAAACCGATTAATTATTTATAACTTGTTGTGACTCTTTTAACAAACCCATGCAAAAAAAGGTTTGAAAAAAATACCATTATCAAATCTTTTTAATCTTCATAGTCATCTGAATCGGTCTCCGAATCGCCATCACTTTCACTTAAACTGATCACCAAAGGTTCACATAATTCTTCGATAATTCCGTCTCTGTCCCAATACATATTTTCCAATGAGGTGACATGAAAGCAATATTTTCCCCAGTTTTGAACTGTAATACTTTCATTCGCCTGTTCTGAAAGCTTAAAAAGTTTCGACATGTCAATATCTCCAGTTACGTTGCAATGGCGAATGAAACTTTTCACTTCTGCCCAAACATACTCAATAGCATTAATATCACAATGATATGGTGGTAGCCTCAAAGCTAGAAATCCATGCTCTTTGAGCATCGTATCGAATTTAAATAGTTTAGTTGTGGGCGAGTTTCTTTTGACCAAATTAAGCAATTCAAATTTTTTCGCATATCTGGGGAATGAGAAATGTTATTTGCAGAGAGCCAAATCCCTTGCTTCTTATTAGACCAATTTGGAACTTTGTTTAATCGAATAGAGTGATATGATATGTTTCCTTATAACAACAGCATTTTTAGGAAGGTTTGGAATCAGTTTTTCTTCTGCCCACTTTTCGAAGATCGTAGAATTCATTTGCCCATGGTAATCTCCAGTAGTTGAATTGGCTTTGTATAGTAAGTTTGAATTCGGTAAAAAAACCCATTTCTCCACCCGCACACAAAATTATATATGCGGCGAGACATTTCCAGTTTGTAGCACTCCACATTCTTCTTTAGACTGCCAACATTTTCCATAAGTTAAATTACTATCAATCCAAGTTTCATCTTGATACACAATCAGGTTTTTCTCCTCCCTGAAACGTCTTATTGCTCTCAAATACTGCGTTCTAGATAAAACAATGTCACTTCGCTCCATGATAAGTTTTCTTTTATTCTGGGACTTTTTAAAACAAAATCCTTTTTCATGAAGTATTTTCCTTAAAGTTTCTCTTTTCCAAGGAAAATTAATTTTTTCTTCAAGCACAGGAATCAATTTCGGAACAGTTGGTACTCGTTTCTCGATCACGTAAAATTCGTGAATAGTTCTTCTTATAAAAATTACACCATTTTCAAGAAAGAAATAATTTGATATTTGTTTGATTGCTACTGCAAAACTTTTTTTTTGCTTATGAACACATTTTTCACATACGTTTTAAGAGGCACTCGACACACGCATAAAAAAAAAAAAAAAAAGTATTATCAAAAGGTATATAACCAGATGTTTCTATCTGAAACTTAAAAATCATCAGGTAACAGCTAATCAAATTGCTCACCAGCTGCTGCTGAATGGAAAATTCACTAAAAAAAACACAAAAAAAAAGATACTTAGAACCCCAAGTGAGGAACAAAATATGATTAACTCAGATTTCACCATCACTGAACTCAACGCTGCCATAAACCTATCAAAACGTAGAAAATCTGCAGGCCTTGATGATGTCTGTAATGAACAGATTAAACATTTTGGAACCAGGACTAAAGAGTGGTTATTAAACCTATACAACACTTGCCTCAGAAGAACCCTAAGGATACCAACTATCTGGAGGCATGCCAAAGTGGTGGTCTTTCTGAAACCAGGGAAACCCCCCAACCGAAGCAAAAAATTACAGACCTATATCACTACTCAGCAACCTCTTTAAACTCTATGAACGATTAATTTTGAATAGGCTACACCCCTAATCGAACCCCATCTTATTGCTGAGCAGGCTGGCTTTAGACCAGGCAAATCCTGCACATCACAAATTCTCAACCTCACTCAATATATAGAAAATGGTTATGAGCAAAAACTAGCCACAGGAGTAGTCTTTGTAGACCTAACTGCAGCATATGATACCGCAAACCATCTCACACTCAGAAATAAAATATACAGAATAACTAGAGACTATCGCCTTGTCCTCCTGATCCAATCATTCTTGGAAAAACAGACGCTTTTACGTGGACCTTGGGGTTGGAAAAGCCGCTGGCACTACCAAAAAAATGGCCTCCCCCAGGGAAGTGTGTTATCACCATTACTTTTCAACATCTACGTCAATGATCTCCCCATCTTTTCAGGAACTAGAAATTTTATCAATGCTGATGACCTTGCCATAGCTACTCAGTCAAAAAATTTCAAGTCCATTGAAACTACTCTATCACTTGTCTTAAATAGTCTAACCACATACTATACCAGCAATCAACTAAAACCAAACCCCTTGAAAACCCAGACTGGCCTTTTCCACCTTAACAATAAGGAAGCTACAGATTTCTTGGGACGGCTCTAATATAGAACATTCCTGGAAACCAATCTACCTCAGTGTGACTCTCGATCGCACCCTCTCATATAAAACCCACATAGAAAAAACAAAGGCAAAAGTGAATGCAAGAAATAACATACTAAGAAAGCTCACTTCCTCCAAATGGGGTGCAGACCCTAGAACACTGAGATCTTCTGCCTTGGCCCTTTGCTATTCTTCTGCTGAATATGGCCTGCCCAGTATGGTCGAGATCTTGCCATGCTGAAAAACTTGACCCAGCATTGAATGAAAGCTGCCGCTTAATTACAGGATGCCTGAAACCAACACCACTAAAAGACCCGTATACTTTGGCTGGTATTGCACCCCCCCCCCTTCAATTCGAAGATCTGCATTCGCAGCTGATGAAAGCAGCCGCCAAATGAATGATGAACGCCACCCACTGTTCGGCCAGACCTCAGTGTCCCAAAGACTAAGATCCCCACATAGCTGCCTGACAACTGTTGAACTACCTAAAAACCTCCCAGAGACAAGACTTCAACAATGGCTTGTACTATATCCTGAAAATAATACTGGTATTCCAACAGCCGAACATCTTCCACGTGGTGCCCACTTGGACTGGAATACTTGGAAAAGCCTAAACAGACTCCGGACGACAGGACGCTGCAAACAAAACCTCATCCAATGGGGCTACCTCACTGGCTCAGACAATTGTGAGTGTTGGACAACCCAGTCCATGGAACACCTTCTTTCTTGTCCCTTTCTTCCATCGCCTTGTACAAAAGAGGATCTTATATCCTGCACAGAAAGAGCAGTTGATTGTGCAAGATACTGGAGGAACATCTGACCATGTTTATATATAAGTTATGTATAGTTTCCTTTTTTTCATATTTAATTATTATTCCCTGTATAATTCACCTACCAAATCTAAGCTAATCTCATTGTAATGTATCCTAATTTGTTGTAAATCATGTTGTACCACTTACTTACTACTGTACTACTTGTGTTTGGATACGAAATAAAAACAAATCATCCTCGGTGTAACTGACAATTCAGAAATACTGTCGTTTCAATATTCCATTTCTTACATATTATTATTATTATTATTCCTGACACCTCCAAGGAGTCCGAAGACTCATCGCGGGAGGATACCTACAACTGTCTCAACCACTACACCGAACTATATCTACAAATAATATTCAGTGCAGTATATCAAGAATACCAGTTATACAATTATACCTGAATTGTACGTAATGAAAAATATGTATTATTATCATTAAATGAGTACCTCCATGGAGTCCGTAGACTCGCTGAGGGATGTAAATTTCAAAAACATTAATTATCAGTTATCAATACCTGTCATATTATGCTTTGAAATCATTCACTGACAAAGCACACAAATGACTCTGGTAATCTATTCGACGCATTCACCACTCTCCAAGCGAAAAATATAGTCCTCACTCCCTTGCATCAACCCACTTTTGAATTCTAGTCCTCATAAACTTCTACCTTAAAAAAAAAGACACAATTTGTATACCCTTAACTTATCCTCCCCGCGTTTGTGAAGTGGAACAATTTGCCTCACCTTTCATTCCTTTAGGACTCGCTCTGTTGCAAGACTCATGTTAAATAGTTGTGCCAAAGGTGTCACTAATTCCATAGAACATTCCCTCAAGACACGTGGCGATATACTGTCAAATCCCATTGCATTATTAACACAGTTTACTTAATTTCTCACATACTTTAATGCTTATTCACCATCACTTCCCTCCTCAGCATGATGAAATACACCGATAAATTGATAATTGAACTATCCTCTGCATTGGTTACCAATCTGCCAGTGTCATCAACTAGCACAGTGCTTCCCAAACTTATGGATGTAAAGACTCCCTTGGAAGAATTAAAATATTTCACGTCTCCCCCATCGAAAAAAAAATCGTAATACATATACAGTATTATAATATTTATTGTATTTACATTCAATACAAAACATACACAGTGAATATTGCAAAAATCAAATGCAAGTTTTACATTTTTAGTATCTTACATACACAATATATTATACACATGGCACACACTTAGTCTTAAAACATTTTAAATTTGTTTTCATTATTTCACGGACCCCCCTCAACAAAACTAATGGCCCCCAAGGGGGGGCCGCGGCCCACAGTTTGGGAAGCGCTGAACTAGCATCATCCTCTCAGTCATTTTTACTTCTACTTGCCACAATATTTCCTCTACATCAATCCTATAAACCCCCAAAGCAACTTATATCTCTATCATATCCCTCCACTTATTTATTTAAAAATGGGGTTCATTAAGTATCATTCTTAACTTAGAAAGGGACACGATGTTCAATGCACTTTTTAGAGTTTGAAATATTTATTGTTATTTCATCATTCGTAACTAAATCTTTCATGGAATGCATAATGAAGGTAAAAGAGAGATATTAATTGAAACAAAGTTAAAGAAGCTAACTTCTGCGCCATGCTCTCCGTATCTTGTGGTATATCTGCATTGCGGGTATCCTGCTACGCCACAGATCCGAATGTTTTATCTTAATCCTGAATAACCAAAAGGTACCGCTCTACTATATAGCCAAATCTGAAATTGCTATTAACGAAAATAATAATAAGTAAATAACGATTAATAATGAAATGTGCTCACTTTCCCCTAAACAGAATCGCTAATCCTAAATATATTGAGTTAACCAATGTTATCTGATGTATAGTGTGAAATTTTTAAAAATTTATATAAATTCCACTAACTTCATGTCACCATAAAATATTGCATTTTTTCCCCAATTCGGCGAGCCTCCAGTAGCTCGGTCGATAAGGATGGTTCAAATCGGCCTAGCATGAGAACTTTATTTTAAGAGCTTTTCTCCCAGGAAATTCGAAGATATTCATCCAGAATGCGAAGATCAATTACTATGCGATTACGTCACGAAAGTCAGTTAAAGAAAAAAAAAAAAAAACTATGAAAGCCAGAGTTGAATTTAACACATAAGCTAGACAAGTTTTAGCTTAGGGCCTCCCCCATTACGAGAGGACCACCACGGTATAGATAGATAAAATTTACTTTGCAGAGAGGCCTCTTAAAAGTTAGGGGGGCCCCTATAAACTGCTTTCATCAGGGTGCACAATCATTACGCGACTTTCAGTTCGTTGACACACATGATGGAGCTCGAGTAGATGGGTTAACGAATCGATATATAAATCCTTAAATAATACTGTAATTAAAAGCTGGAAATTACAAAAAATTAAATAAGGGATTAGGTAAGTAAGTTAAAAAAACTAATTATGAAAACTTTGTGTGTGTGTGGGGGGGGGGGGGGGGGGGGAATAGCTTAATATACTGTCTGTTTTTGTTTTCGAATTGCTAATCTACATAATAATTCTTTCATAAAATCTAAAAATTTAAAACAAATTTTGTGTTTCAAAATGAGATGGGTCACTGGTTTCATTAGGTCATTTTTTAATGAAAACGGGTTTAGATATGTAGTCTGGAATTTGAGAATACCTCAATATATCTTAGCCAAATAAAAAGATTAAGTGGAATACTTCAAACTCTCATTTTAAAATTGGAGAAGAGAATCCATTGCTGTAACATGTTTGAAGTATTCCACTTAATAATTAATGAATTAATTATTGTCGTTCACACAGAAGTATCCTGTGTGAACGACAATAATTAATTCATTCCATATCTGTAATACCAGGGAAATTTTTTTTTTGTTGTTGTTATGTGGGTATTTGGTGAAGATATAAGTGATGTCAAAGCTAACTAATATCAATCATTTAAAATTCAATTTTCGATAGATGCTTTAAATGGATGGAATTTTTACTACTTATTTAGATAACCTCTTTCTTTCTCTCCCGTAGTCCTAAATGGACCGTTGGGTCATGGCTGGTAGGTGATATTCTTTGTTAGCCTCCTCCAATCATCTCGGTCTCTTGTTCTTGATGTCAGTTGAGAAAGGGAGGAATTTGTTCCTATTTTGATGTTATCAGTCCATTTTAATCGAAGTCGGCCCCTAACCCTTGATCCCGGAGTTTTGGATAATCTCTACAAGATGGAAAATCAATAGCGAGCGCCGTTGCTTTGGTTGGGCGAGTGGTGTCTCCACCCAAGACGATGTGTGTCTAAGGGAGCAATTTGGAGTCATGGAGCATTTTTTTTTTTTTTAATTGATACTAAATACCAACAGGGGCGCCAGTTCTGATCTCTACCCCAAGCTCCGATTTACTATTCTACGGGAGCTGTCAATAACATCTACTGTCAGATCTGAGAGGATTATTGGGTTTGTGAATTTTAGATCCTATCCTATCCTAATTTATGCTCACGCGTAGACCCAAAATTTTACTGTATAGGTATTCAGAACGGATATCCTACGGAATAGGTTGTTTGTTACTCCTTATTCTTGAAGGTGTCCTTTAGAAGCGTGTGTTCACGGGGCTGGTTTGCCTGTTCTGGGGAAAGAAAAACCCGAGTTTCCAGTTAAGGAAAAAAAAAAAAAAACCTACCTCCGTATGAGACCGGCTAACTCACCTTTAGTCGAGAAAGAGATCAAATAAAGGTTCCTGACGTCATTGACAGAATCGAACCCAGGTCTTTCCAACCTAAGGGCTTCGTCTATACTAACTGAGCTACAGAGGCTCTGAATTAAAAAAAAAAAAAAAAAAAAAAAAAAATTATGCTTCATTCAAATTTAAGAGGCTCGTTTTAAAATGTGCAGCAGCCCTTAAAAACCAATCTAATTTAACTAAGTATAGATATGTGGAACTTTCCAGAATATGGGAAGAAGTAATTCTTATGCATCCGGAGTTACAACTTAAGCTTCCTGCTAGCACCAGAGAGAGCTCTTTCTAACTACTGTTTCACTTTACTTTGCACTGTTTATGTGTGACAATTTATAATCCTTCCCCTGGAGTTCTGTAACGAAGATGAAATACTGGAAACATTCAATTGTTAATTTATTCCATTACTCATTCAACAGAGCCTCTGTAACTCAGCAGGTTTCGTCGATGTCCTCTGAATGGAAAGACCTGGGTTCGAATCCAGTCTAGGATGCGAAGAACCTTTATTAGAGATTTTCAAGTGAAGGTGAGTGGGTGAGCCTGTCCCATACGGGGTGGAGGAGTTTTCCCCCTCCCGGAAACTCGGTTTTTTCATCCCGCAAAACAGACAAACCGGCCAGAAGGACATGCAATTTAAAGATATCGAACGAGCATACTATCCCATCACAACTGGTTTCGTAAGCTTGCAGGGTCTACGCATACGTGTAAAACAGGATGGACGGAAGCGTTCAACACGAGTCTTCAATTTTAAATCTAAATAACATTCGTCAAAATGATGTGCAATTCACGAGCAATTTTTGTATTAAGCTCGGAATGATGATCGATTTTCGATGGATTTCTAAAATACTTATTTCATTAAAGGTGGATTTTCTACATGATAACTTAAAGGCTGCATCTAGCGAGTCCATGTTAGAGAAAATGACTTCTTCAAATTCGGGGGGGAGGGGGGCTGCTAATATAGCTGGAACGGTGATGTATAAACAATCCCCAACTTGCATGTTCCAGAATATTGAATATCAATTCATCAACTGTGCAGTTATTTACAACTGCTTTGACTTTTATTTGGCTTGATGAAATAAAATGCAAAATCTTGTTAATCTCAAAACGAAAGCAGGGGGATTTTTACACAAAGAAGGGCACAAACGTTTCCTGCAATATCTCATCAAGAATTGCAACGGAAACAGGTGTTTGTTTTCAGGTATTAATATTTAATTTAATGACAACAAGGAAATATTTCAAAGCGCTTATTGCAATGAAATTCGATGAAAATGCACCTAAACTTACTACTTTCGATAAGGTAGGAATCATGAACTCGTGAAAGCACTTTACATAAATAAGGTGTGCACAGCTATCCATCTTTCACTGCAACTTATGTTTGAGGATTGCAAAATTACAACTTTAAAAAAAGAAAACAAGACCAAAAGTTTTGTTTTCTTTAAGTATTGTCCACGTGCAACTAGTACTAACCCATCAGGGAGAGCACTCCACTGCACACAAGTCGCTAATTTCACTACATAATACTCCAACTACCTAAAACGTCACTACTACCATCAGCACACAACGCCATTTATCGCCCACCATCACTATCGACAGTTTTTTTTTTGTTTGTTTTTTTGTCTGTAAACTGCGTGTTCTCTAGGCCGATTTGGCTGCATGCGGGATGAAAAACCTGATTTTCTGGAAGGGAAAAAAACCTTTACTACCTCCATTATGAGATCAGCTAATTCAGTCAACTGAAAAAAGCGCATATAAAGCTTCCTCTCGTCACGATAAAAATCAAACAAATTTACAGTCGAAGGGGAGCAATGTAATAGCTGTAGGTTCTAGATTCTTATTCGTATTTTTCTTATGTATTCGTATTTTACAAGTTTACTCACAAGCATTATTTAATAAATGTTTAGGATATTTCCAAATTATATGTAACATCTTTAATTTGCGTGCCTATTTGTGCACTAAATAACTTGTGTTTATTTGGTCTCCAATGATGATACGTTAGGAAGCCGAAAAGATGTTACATATCTTTTTTCAAGCATACGCTTCACGTTTTTGTCCTTTTTTTTTTTTCTTGTGGGAAAAACAAGTCTTCATATTAGCGATCATAAAGCAACAACCAATCTTCAGTGTAGTTCTTCCCATAAATGCAACTTCAAACACACTGTAGTTCGAACAAACAAAAAAGCAACTAGGAGATTAAAAGAAGACGTACAAAAACTTTCTTGTGAAGCCATGAAGATGCGAAGACAATACTAAAAATCATCAAACAGATCTCTATCAAAACCGACATTAATGTTTCTAATCATTATGAAAATTCTTCCACTCCTCTCGCCTATCCTTACTAGTTTTGTGGCTTCGTTTTTCCATTTTAACTTGTATTGCGACGATCAGTTCAGGAAGTTTTTGATTACAACGGTCAGATGACGGTCATATAACTTGCGTACTTGAGCATTACTCGCAACAAACAGTTTAAAGTCAGAATAGCTCGCAGAGTATAATACTAATATTACTCCCAATACACCAACATGCTAATTTAATTTTGCAAGCAAATTTGGGTGAGCAACTATATCTTTGGAATTGTGTTCTCTTGATAATGGCAGACCAAATAACTTTTCAAATAGCAAACCTGGTTATTTATATCTAAATTTATTAATACAGCACGTCAGGTAGCGATGTAAGGATCGGATATTTATATGCAATATATACCTCAGTGTCTTAACTGCTACTTCTTTAATATATATATATATATATATATATATATATATATATATATATATATAAATAAAGAAGTTAATTCTTTAATATATCTGCTACTTCTTTAATATATATATATCATCATCATCATCAAATTCCTGCCATGTACTCTCAAGGGGTGTACAGGATATGATAGTACTACATGAAAAAAATTACATCATTACTAACTCCCTATCTACAATTATCCTCCAAATCAGTCTGTTACTTATATATACAGGGTGTTCGGGATAAATTTGACATATTTATAATTAATTATATTTTTCCGTAAGTTACATGTATTAACACACACTTCTCTTCATTTAAAAGTTTGGACCCTTCTTCATTCATATACAAGATGTCAGAAAGGATGGATAGCTGGAACCCACCTGAATCATGGAAGAGAATAACTTGTATCATGATGATTCGTGCCCGCCATCAAAATAAGGATATTACGACTGCTGCCCAATGCTCCCTGAATACAGTAAAAACAATCAGGCATGAACTAGAGACTTGCAATGGTGACTACGAGGATGTAGCAAGAAGAAAGATCCCTAGCAGACGATCTGATTGCGTTCGTACAGCAGAATTCCTCGCAAATCTGCAGGAACAGGTGTTGAAGAACCCTGGCATTGGAATTCGGGCTTTGTTCGTGGAGTTGCTAACTGTAGTCAAGCCCTGGATAACAAGGGTAGCCAATGGTAGGCCGTATGTATGGCAGCAGGATTCGGCCCCTTGCCACACCTCTGGGAAAAGTCAAAAATGGTTGTCTGAAAATTTCTACGACTTCACCAGTCTGGGGAGTTTGGCCTCCAAACTCCCCAGACCTTAACCCCATGGATTATTTTGTATGGGGCGCAGTTGAAAAAGACACCAATCGCACTTCCAGTAATACAAAAGCCCAGTTAATGGATAAAATTAAAACAGTTTTTGCGGCCCTTCCCAGGGAGACTGTAGCATCAGCTTGTTCGAGGTTCCGAAGCAGAATTGAAGCTGTGATTGATGCTAATGGTGGTTATTTTGAGTAAATCTTGTTGATAGTATTGTAATTAACTCTGCCTGTAATGTTTTTTTGTCAATTCATTAAATTTAATAGATACAAAGAAGATTTTCTTTTTCCTTACGAAACTGTCAAATTTATCCCGAACACCCTGTATATATATATATATATATATATATATTAAAGAAGTAGCAGATAATCTTGAACAAGAGGCGTAGCGAGGCTATGGCCAATGTGGCCCCGGCCATAGGCGCTAATTTTAAATAGGCCCAAAAATTGAGATTTAAATTTTTTTTTTTTTTTTAGAACGGCGCAATTTTCTTTCCTGGCCATAGGCACCAAAATTCCTCATGACGTCTCTGAATTATATACAGTAAAACCTTTTTTACACTTTTCAGGGAACTGATGGAAAAAAAGTGTAAATAGCAGGAAATGTAAAAAAAAAAATCATTTTAAAAAGGGCTAAAAGATGACTTACTGCTAGTATGTGAGTCTACATACTAGATTACGAAATTTAATAACTGAAAATAAACGAATTTACAATTACTTACATTTATCTATTTAAAAAAATCTTCAATATTCTTCAAAAAATCTCCATGTTTTTGCTTTTCGTTTTTTTTTTTTTTTTTTTTTTTTTTTTTTTTTTTTGACATAGCGCCATATGGCTTTGCATTGAGTTCAATGCTTGACCTGTTTTTTACTATCGTCTTCAAAGTGGACACGGAGAGTCCAAGATCTTTTGCTAAATACACACGTGTTCTGGCATGCCAATCTACACGTCGCAGAATTGTCATCTTTTCTTCTACCGAAATACATTTTCTGTTTTTTCTCCATGGTGGATTATCCATGTTAGTAACATGGATAATCCACCACCGCAACTTGAAAGCAACTTTCACATGCTAAATTACGTAGCAGAAATTCTGCAATATCGATTCGTACTGTGATTGAAAAATCACGGTATCGCTCATCACTACGTTACTGCTGCACCATGATGGCGGAAACGAAACTAAGCCGAAAGCAACGCGATCAGGGAGCAGAAATGGACAGATTTCGGCAGAAATCGATTCGAAAATCAGTATTGCCACCCGAGAAAAAAACGCAAATCACGGGAAATAACGTCCACATCAAGTTGTTAATGGCGGGAAAACAATATATCGTAAGAATAGGCCTTAAGACGAGACCAACGGAAAATGACGTAAATGGCAGGAAAACGTAAATTGCGGGAACATAAAAAAGGGGTTTTACTGTACATATGTTTAAGATACTAAGCAATTTTATAAGCTAGGTTTTAATCTTTTTTTCCCAAGTAAGCAAACAGACAAGTAAGTCAAGTTTGCGCCTGCACGTAGTGCAAGTCTGAGGCACCTCGTGGTAAAGGTGGAGTAAGATCCGATCACTTTCCTTAGTATTTTCCCCTAATGCAAGACACATCCCCTTGCGGAGATGTATGATGCTATGCATTAAAGGCAAGGGCCACTACCCAGGCCGATTTCGACCTTTATTAAGGTCTCGTCAGTGGGAGCCAGACCTAAAAATGCCAAGGTTGAAGTAATGCAGAGCTTATATATTTTAACTAAACAAGTTGCCACAAGGTGCTTTGACCTTATTAAATAAAAATCTCAGGATGACAGTAAGATGTAGAAAGTTTTTTACCTTGGGTATATACTATGTTTAAGATACCAAGCAATTTTATAAGCTAGATTTTAATCCTTTTTCCCAAGTAAGCAAACGCGTCATCACGGTCGACTGGGCGCCGGACATCTGGGCAACAAAATAATAGATCAAATATGTAATGCTATTCTATTGATCTGCTACCCGGTAAATTTAAATAATAATTTTTGAGAAATGAGTTAAAAGAACGGTATAAACATACAATTTGAAAAATCTCGCATATAATTTATTAAGTTTATTTTTATTGTGTAGAATTACGAAATTTCATAGAAGTTATATTGAAATTTCCCATGCAAAAAATAAGTCAGCTAGTTAATAAATATTTTCGTTTATATCATAATGACAATATTAATTTTTGGTCGTGAAAGTTATGCAATGTAGAGCCAAAGCATGAATGAATTATTTGTGGGTGGCACATTTTTACTTTCTCCCCCTGTTTTTGCTCAAATTTCTGTTATTTTGGCTAGAAAGGAAAGGTCCTGTTTTCCCTGTTTTATATTGTTTACTACCTAATAAGACTCTTGAAACATACACAAAATTATTTTATATGATACATGAAATGTGGCCATTATTTGATCCTGAAAATATGATGATTATGAAATTGCCATTCATCAAGCTTTACCTAGCATTTCCTCAAGCTAACATAAATGGTTGCTTTTTTTAATCTTGTACAAAATCTTAGTAAGCATTTAGCTTCATGCAAACTTTTAACCAGATACAATTCTGATGCGCAATTCGATTTAAATTCAAAAATGATCACTTCACTTGCTTTTATTCTAGAACAAGATATTATTTACGATATTTTATTCATTGGATAAATGATTCTCATCATTTATCCAATGAATTTTTTACCAATTTTAGAATGGTTGGTGAATGCATACATACAGGGTGTTCGGGATAAATTTGACATATTTATAATTAATTATATTTTTCCGTAAGTTACATGTATTAACACACACTTCTCTTCATTTAAAAGTTTGGACCCTTCTTCATTCGTATACAAGATGTCAGAAAGGATGGATAGCTGGAACCCACCTGAATCATGGAAGAGAATAACTTGTATCATGATGATTCGTGCCCGCCATCAAAATAAGGATATTACGACTGCTGCCCAATGCTCCCTGAATACAGTAAAAACAATCAGGCATGAACTAGAGACTTGCAATGGTGACTACGAGGATGTAGCAAGAAGAAAGATCCCTAGCAGACGATCTGATTGCGTTCGTACAGCAGAATTCCTCGCAAATCTGCAGGAACAGGTGTTGAAGAACCCTGGCATTGGAATTCGGGCTTTGTTCGTGGAGTTGCTACCTGTAGTCAAGCCCTGGATAACAAGGGTAGCCAATGGTAGGCCGTATGTATGGCAGCAGGATTCGGCCCCTTGCCACACCTCTGGGAAAAGTCAAAAATGGTTGTCTGAAAATTTCTACGACTTCACCAGTCCAAATGTTTGGCCTCCAAACTCCCCAGACCTTAACCCCATGGATTATTTTGTATGGGGCGCAGTTGAAAAAGACACCAATCGCACTTCCAGTAATACAAAAGCCCAGTTAATGGATAAAATTAAAACAGTTTTTGCGGCCCTTCCCAGGGAGACTGTAGCATCAGCTTGTTCGAGGTTCCGAAGCAGAATTGAAGCTGTGATCGATGCTAATGGTGGTTATTTTGAGTAAATCTTGTTGATAGTATTGTAATTAACTCTGCCTGTAATGTTTTTTTGTCAATTCATTAAATTTAATAGATACAAAGAAGATTTTCTTTTTCCTTACGAAACTGTCAAATTTATCCCGAACACCCTGTAGGTCGTCTAAGGAATAATAGAACCAGGGGCTACACCGATTTCCCCCCTCAAACGTTTGGTCTGTGTACCAAAGAACAATAAATGGAAGCGATAGGACAAATAATTTTGCAGAAGCTTGTTATCGAAAATTGCAATTGAGCTTTGGCAGCAGCACAAGTCACCTAAATTTATGGATTTTTATAAATGGACTAAAAAAAAAAAAAAAAACATGATGTTGATTATGAAAGGGCAGTAGCAGATTTTCAACATCAGCAACGTTGAAGCTGACCAAGGAATTTTGAAAAAAAGTTATAAATTACAATAACCATAATATAATATATATTATATAATATTTACGTCGTATTGCATATAACTATAATATGAATCGATAAATTTAAAATGAAAATTTTGTTTTGAATTTCATATAATTTTTTGTTTGAATTATGTGTAAATATGTTTGTTAATTACAAAATAATGTTAATAAATGAATTAAACTATTTTTTCTTTATTTTAATATTGTGCAATTATACCTTTCATTTTTAAATCATTTTCGGACTCTTTTTAACCATCTCTTTCTTAAATGATCCCACAAATTTTGATATATGATATAATTCTTCGAAAGTAATTTTTTTCGCATTATCAGTTCTAAAAAATTTTAATTTATCGAAAATTAGAACATCCCAGTGAAATGTTTTCCATAAATCTAAATACATATATTCCTGTACTTTTATGAAAATAATAACAGATATATTTATATCTGAGATATAAATATATCTGTTATTAAAATATATCTGATATATATTTATATTAGATTTTTTTATACCTTACTTCGCATATTGTTTATTATAAAATGTTCGCCTAAGTGCCAAGGATATATATATATATATATATATATATATATATCCTAAGTATGAATTAAGTTGGAATACAGGCACAAGCAAACATGGAAGATGGACCGAGAGTTAGCATAAAGCAACACTGTATATCACATTAAAAGTCCTAACGACGTAAAAATGAAATAATTGCGAGAACAGCGTTAAGGACTACATGCACAATTTCCTACGAAAGGAATAACTTTCGTGGGAGATTATATATGGACTGGTCTTTATCCAATGATCAGAATGTTCATTGGATAAAGATATTCTGATGTTCCTCGAGACAAACAACTATAGATCTAATGGAATGGCCCAAGTAAGATAAACAGAATGGCAATCTGTCCTTGTCCCAGAAACAAGGAAATCTTGCGAACAGGGTGAAAACTACCTGAAGACTTTTTTTTTTTGGTGGGGGGGGGGTTCTCTTTCCTCCGGTAGATGGGGGATTTCGATACTACGATTTTAGAAAGAAAAATACACTGAGCATTACATTCAGTAGCACCGACAACCAAAAACCTGGCATTCACAGAGTTTACTCCCTTTGTTCACTGATGACTTGTTAAAAGAAGAAATATATCAAATCCACTTTTTTTTTGTCTAGTGGTTAGAGTGAGTCTTTCATCATAGACAGCTATAGGGCGTCTTCAATCTCTAAAGACGATGAAGAATCACCATTCTTTACGTTTAAAGGCACTTCCGAAAGAAATTTTTACATAATTAGGTAAACATAATCAGTCTTCAAATGACTTTCCGCAAGATTTCCTTCTTTCGGGTTCTGAGAAGGCCAGACTTCCCGTGGCCTTCATTATATCACTTGCACTTTATCTTACTTTGACCAATCTGAAAGATCTGCAACTATTTATCTCAAGGAATATCAAAATTACATTGAATACCGTGAACTAGAAGGATGTGGTCTTTCAGAATATGTCATCACTTCCAAACATAAGGTTCTTTGGGAAAAAGACAAATCCTGCATAAAACAGTTTCCTAACAGAGCGATTATACAAACAGCTAGGAAGCACAGTCACATCGATAGATCTGGGCTTACATTATCTCTTTTTTCGGAAGATTGTGTTTCTATAACCACTGTCTGTCGCGATTAACTTTATTATTTACATCGTTATAGTTGCAGTACAATATGACCTTGTTGCTACTGTACATTAATTCATAATTTCATTGTATAATTTTTCTGTTATTTGCCTGTGCCTGTATTCCAACTTATAATCTGTGACGCAAGTTTCTATTCAAATTTTCCTAAAATATTTATTTTTTATAACGAAACCAAATCCGAACCGTATGAGCATATTCTAAGTATACATTGTAAATACCAAATTTTATTAAATACCATTCAGTGAGACTGAAATTATTTGTAATAATTAATTCAGCCGAGTGTTCCGCTTTGTGCCCTGCAAATAGGGCCACTGAAACAAAAACCGGAATGGATCCATACATTTTTGAAATGATTCCACGCAAATTTCAATTAAATTCGCTCAGCCCGAATCTTGAAATATCTTGCATGCTATCAATTAAGGATGAAAAAATAATTTTTCTCCATCTGTGCGAATTTCGCAAAGCACATCTAACATACTGGAAGGCTTCGAATTCATGAAGTTGACATCATAAATTCCATTGAATATCAAAGAAAAATGCTTATTATGTGAAAAAAATCTTATTTTTTTAACGATTCTACCAAATCAAAGTGAATATAGTTTAAATAAGATTTTGGATATCATAGCATGGAATAAAGATTCTTCAGCTTAACTCCCCACATTTCATGGAAGACTTCGAAGAATTCGTGGATTGCCTAACATCCATAAAGCCAGAATTCCTTTACATTTAATAGTGTTACATCTATGAAAAGATGTAAAATGACTTCATAATAATTGTCTTAGTATCCCATAATGCAAGCACACACAGACCCAGAAGAGATACCAAGGTTGAAATACTGAAGTTATATATTTCCCATATACAAGTATATACTCGTATATACAAATATTTCCCATATACAAGTATATACGAGTATATACTCGTATATACTTGTATATGGGAAATATATAACTTCAGTATTTCAACCTTGGTATCTCTGTATTCAACCTTGGTAGACCCAGAAGAGATACCAAGGTTGAAATACTGAAGTTATATATTTCCCATATACAAGTATATACTTGTATATGGGAAATATTTGTATATACGAGTATATACTTGTATATGGGAAATATATAACTTCAGTATTTCAACCTTGGTATCTCTTCTGGGTCTGTGTGTGCTTGCATTATGGGATACTAAGACAATTATTATGAAGTCATTAGTCATCTATATACAAGTAGCCTAGTTGTGAAGATACTTTAAGCGCAAGTTTGCTTACACTTGGATAAAGGATTAAACAAAAATATAATTTCAGAATTTTATAACTGCGTTTGGGTACATACACGCAAAATAAACAGTAGAGAATCATTTTTCATTTATTTTATGGGTTTTTTTTAATAAGTTTCCTTATATTTCCAGTATAATTATACACGGGACTTCATCTGATTGATCTTTAACAGCTTCTCCGGTCATTTTGTCAGTTCTGTATACGTTAGCTTTAATAAACTGAAGCTTTTAATAATTAATGTATGCGTAAAATTTATTATAACAATGCCATAATAATGAATTAACTCTAAAATCTAAAGCTAGCTGAGCTATACTGTAGAAATACAGTATATGACTACAGCACTCTTTAAGAATAAGTTTGCATCCTTTTATAGTAAAACTTGAATGCAAAGCGTTTGTAAAAACAATGCTATAAAGAAGAAATTATAGTAGGGAAAAAAAAATCTGGCATCATATATATAGCCCTGTAAACATTCCGCAATCAAGCATTTATGAATAATTAAGTACTACTTTTGGAATGCATTGGAGCATTGCGCTATCAAGATCAACTCCCTTTCCCTCCCCCTCCCCCATACGATGGTTCAAAGTTAGCGTGAACACCAATGTTCAGGGCATAGAACCTATTTATGATTATGGTGATGTCTTCAATAAATAAATCCCAAAACGACGATTTATATTTCAAAAGCGACCATCTGAAATCTAAACAATAAGTACAAATCACCCGATTATTGAATCGCCCATTGACAGTAATTTCTAATAAAGTACTAGTACGAAAATAAAAGACTCCTTGTAAAGAGTATTGTGCTCTCAATACGTGCTTAACATAAGAATGTTTAGTGGCTTTAACTGCCCCACCCACCAAACCCGAGTTGCACTAAACATATGGCCTTGGTAGCAGACGGGAAGGGCATGACATAATGGAGATGGTATGCTGCGGAAGGGTGTCGATGATACTCCCGCCCTCACTTGAAACAACCAAAGCATTCCAGAGAGTTAACAAAGATAAACGTCTGAAACAGAAAGTCTTTTGCTGACCTAAATTACAGTTCCGAATACAATACATCTGTAAGAGATGAGGAAACCTGCTGAGCACAAGTACACATTACATATTGTAGATTAATCTACGTAAATAAAAACACACGCAAACTGACGGAAGGCTTGGAGAAAAAAAAAAAACTTCAATAAGCAAGAACGACACTTCTCGAACTATCGGACACGCTCCAGAAGAGAAATTACGGAGAACAAGGTGCGTGTAACTGGTCTTGGGCGAACATTTCTGCGAGGACAGTAATCCAAGTAAAATGTTTTCATTTCAAAATAGAAATTTGTATTTAAGGTTATACTATGGAAGCGAGCAATGCATTACTCTCAGGAAACTGCACGTTCGCGGATATTACAAATCCAATTTATTAAATTTCAATACTTCGATCAATGAATCGCGTCACGTTATTTTAGTAAATTAACAGAAATTAGAAGGATAATTTCGATAATAATTTAAATGGTTATGAAGCGCATGTTTTTTCTTCTTTTTTTCAAGAATTACTTTAACAGAAAAATGGATCACTGCTTACAGGAATTACCATGAGAATTACAATTAAAAATTGTTGCAAATGACTGATTTTAATGAACAATTTATTTGTTAAACATATTGCTTGAACTTAATATAACCATTACTTCACAGGAAGCCATTTAACTTGAGTTTTGATGATGATCAATCTTTGCAGTTCCAAAGTAATTAACTGTTAAGCTCAATTTCTGTAACTCCAATTACCAAAACTGTAAAAATATTGTCATGGCAGACTAAGGTTTTAACTCATGAAAGGCCGGAAATTCGTAAGATGATATATGGATTAGGTAATTCGAAAACCCTGCTCTTGAGATCAAACATGGAACTTTTCCACGCTATTTCAGGTCTTCAATAAGCTGGGAAAGATGGGGAGGGGGGGGGGGGTCCTCACACCGACTAAGAAAATCATCTATCACACCAACATCCGTGCCACCGCGGGATTCCAACGTAAGGCCTGCCGGTTAGAGAGCTTGAATGGATAGCGAAGCTGCTATCCATTCAAGCTTATGATACAGCTGAGTCAAGTAAATTAAAAAATCTTGATAACTTACATAGTTGTAAAAATTATTATAAGTAAGCTTAGGTACGTTTGCTCTCTCTATATTTTTTGTCTATTTGCGTTTCTAGTATGAAGAGAAGGCAAGCGTTTGTATACCCATGTCTACCAGATTCACTCCGCTCTCAGTCATAAAGGGCATTGTTTTTGCTGCTTAAATTGCCTACAAATATTTCTTTGGTCACTACTCACAAGAATTGGGTATCAGTAATTTAACCACGTTCCTCTAAATCTGTGAAAAATACGTGAAACTCCTCAATATTCCTCTTCATACATTCCTTCTATTGCTGTCTTTTGGAACAGTCTGCCCTCGAATGCATTTCCTAAGCAGTGCTATCTACAGGTTCTTCATACATCCAATGTTTAAATGTCTTTTTGCTCATCGACAGTACTAATGCAATATAGGGTGAACAATCCACAGCCCTTCGTGCATATGATTACCTTAAAAAGGCGTCATGGGTGCAAATAATTTATTTGCCCTTACTTGTATGGGAATGTGAGCATTTTTTTATAAAGTAAAAGTATATATTTTATCAAGCTGGAAGTCTTTCTTGCTGCTGTTTAGCATGCATATGCTACATGTGTAAAAATGTATTCATAAGGTTTTTAAACACACATTCGCGCATATGGATTTACATCCAGAATTTTACAACTGTTAGGAATTCAAAAATGGGAATTCCACTAGCAGCTACGTGGCGTGGTCAGTCTTGTTACCCTACTTTTAAGACATAACACCAGAGTGTTATGTCTTAAAAGTAATGTATGTGTTCGCTCATGGTTGTCGGGATGAAAAAGCTGATATACCCGTATGAAACAACTGACTCACTCACCTTCAATGGAAAGACCCTCAACAAATGTCTTGTCCTAAGAGGATTCGAATTCAGTTCTTTCCAAATGAAAGGGAAATATCTCGACGTTCTCACGACTGCACAACGGAGGTGTATCGTAAGAAAAGAATGGGGCAAAAAGGGGGACAAAACAATTTGTGGGGTGGGGGATCGATTTGTAGACTATGCTGTTACTTTTATGAACAATATATTCCTAAATTGTTCATAGATTATATTTTTAAAAAATGAAAATTTTGTAATGAGAAATAATGAAAGAAAATTCATCTATCAAATAGCATATTTTAACCAACCGTCCTTTTCATGTACAGAATTTCTAGACGAGTTCTACAGCAATAAACTGACTTGCAGAAGTTCTTTAAATGACATGCAGTGTACTGATAAAAATTAAGGAATGTTTCTATAGATGAAACACTTTTTTTTTTTTTTTTTAATGAATAATCCATAAAGCATATCACAATTGAGTGCATTTTACTGTCTGGTGAACTGATTTGAGGATGACATTATATATCCTCCCATGGTAACAACTAATCGGGGAGGCCCTCCCTCGAGTTCTAACCACAGCGGAAATTAGATATGACTGTGTATCCTGTTTGATTAGGGTCACAACCTTTCAATATTAATTCGTCAAATCATCACAACAGCATTATAGCTTGTTTTCTGTTCTTCATGATCCATTTTAAAATGCATTGAGCTATGTGTAACATTTTTGTGAATTTTCGTATTACTTTTAAGTCTTAACCAGGGGTGTAGTCCTAAAAGAAATAGTGCCAGGGCTCGAAGTGCTCCATTATTATTATTATTATTGCGACGGCCATATCGCAGAGAGATTGCATTGTTTTCTGAAAAAAATGACAAGGGAGGCAAGCTGCTATTTTTTGACTAAAAGCTGGAAATGCATTATAAGTCTCATTATTCTAATTTATTATAATGAATTTAAAAATTTTGATAGTTTTAAAAAAGTACCAGGGCATCGCCCAGGCCCGCCTACACCCATGGTCTTACTGATTTTTATCTGTCATATCTAAAATAAACAGACTCTTAAGTGCAATTTTAAATTTCGATACTACTTTAAAAAAATAAATAAAAATAAAGAGAGAGAGAGAGAAAGCGAGAATAAAATATATTCATTATTAATATTTAATGTCGGCGTGTTCAAAAGACAAATCGTATAAATTGCTTTACACGAGCCATGATAACAAATTTAGAGGAGATAAAAAAAAAAAAAAAATTAAAAAAAAAACTCACAACAGTGGAATTGTGAGAAACAATCAAATTATATTTATTCCATTTTTTTTTCTCCCTCTCGACTCTTCTGAGAGTCAGCTCACTGAGACTGGAAGTCAAATATATATATATATATAATAAAAAATACTGTACTATACGGGTTTACATTAGTAACGAGATCCGAAACTTTGAAGAATAGAAAACTTCATTTTTTTATAATACCTAAAAAGTGCCAAAATTTTCTAAGTGAAATGGGGATGAATACGATGATGTCCTCTAAACGTTTCTGGTTTGTTCGTTTTTGTAGAATGAAAACCCCAGATTTTTGCATTACAAGTTTAATAAGTGGTCTCATACCGAGCGATTTGAACTTGTATGATCTAAAATCTAAAGTTTAGAAGTTAAATTTCTAAATATGAAAATAAGGCACGTTTTCAGCTAAATGATAACTGAATGGACGATCTAGATTGTATTAAAAATAATTTTTGATATGAACCTGCAAGTCATCTCTAATGATACGTTTTACAAATAAAAGCATTTAAGAGATTCAAAACTGAAACTGTGTCGAAGCGCCTCAATAATGCAAGGAGAATTTGGACGGTGTTTATTATAAATCAGAAAGCACGAGAAGATGAAAATAAAAATGTGCCAGTGATATTACACATTTTCATTATCAAATGATGCGAGTTCTTAGCTGATTAAAGTAAGGACTGTTGAATATTACAGCAAATAGAAAAATTAACTGTATTTCATATTACTATGGATAAAAATTTAATTAAAATTATAAGTCTCATTATTCTAATTTATTATAATGAATTTAAAAATTTATTATAATAAATGAATTTTTAAATTCATGAATTATAATTTTATAATTCATGAATTTTTACCTGACAGTTTATAATCGGTAAAAAAGTTTAATATATGCGGAATTCATACTTCGAACTCCCCAACAAATTTTGCATTCAACCACACTCGCATATGGATAAAAGTGAAAAATAATATTACTGAAATCATTCACAATTTATTTATATCCCATTTAAAATCCGATTGTTCCAAGGTGTCAGAAGAGTTTCACAACGAAAGCGTGAAACTGGTGACAAAAAAATAATTAATACCACAGAAAGAATACCTCTCCTGAGAGTAGTATTCTAAGGTTGGGCGGATTTGAGACTTGTCCAGTTAGTAGATGAGAAGTAACGTCACGAAAATAAAAGCTGCTATACACACTGCTTGGAAAGGAGTCAACAGACACCATAGTGCGAGGAACAAACAGCCATAGTTTGTTCTTCACACTATGGAACAAACGCCCATCTTAACAAGATGTAGGACCTCCTTTCACTACGATGTCTGCAGCAATCCTACTGGGCATACGTTTCACAAGCGTACAATAGCAATCAAGAGGAATTTTGGATCATTCTTCCTGTAGGCAAGTAATGAGGTTCTGAACTATTGTGGGATGGACATCTCTCGACCTCATCAGGACTCTGTCAAGTGTGATGATGTTCATGTCCACAAACCATGCAGTTAGATCAGCAGCCTTATGACATGTTACATAGTCTTGCTGAAAGAGACTATGGTCAGTTCTGTAAAGACGGCACAAGGTAGGAAGCGAAATTGCAATGTACAGATACCTTTCGGATTAATGTTCATGACGCCACAAACAGAGATCCAAGACCAAACCATGAAAAGCAGAACTATATCATCATACTGCTACATCCAAATTTCACAGTTGCGCTTACACACTCTGATAAGAGACTTTACCGGGCATCTGCTCGGTAGAGGGTATAGCATAATTCATCTCTTCATAACACCTTTCCACTTTCTACTGTAGTGTGAGGAACAAACCTGCACACGCTCTTTGCACCACTGGAAGACGAACCTGCATGTTGGTTTTGTGGGGCTTGCATATTGCAGTCATGGAAACCCATATTGTGAGCCTAGGTTCTGAATGTTTTTGTTCAGATTTGTGCTCGATCGATGCTTGAAGCTCTGTATTCAACGTGTCAGCTGACAAATGGCAGTTTTTACATATTATCCTTTGTAGCACCTAGGTTATCCACTGCGAGCAGCACTTGCAGTTGACTTCTTGCACTTCTATTTCAGTAGGTATCACTGATTATTGACACCTGGGATGGCCCAATTTGCCAAACAGATAGGCATATATTTCATCCTATCACAACGCCTCTTTCAGAGTCCATCAGTTCCCTTCTCGCAGCCAGTTCACCAGAACACAGTTGCACTAACTTGGGAGCATTATGTTCCTCCAATTTATACTGCCTACAAACACGTGACTTGTTAATGGCCACCTTGCCCATGAAGGTGACCACTGACTTTTTTCCAAGCAGTGTGTGTATATATAAATAATTTTATATGGCATCCATCCACAAAATGTTATTGTAAACTTATAGTACATTCATATCATGGACTGTCTCTGTTTTTTTTATTCACTTTTTTTTTTTACCAAGTCCAGAAACCCTGTGCTAGATACCAAACATGGAACTTCAAGCCACTTCAGGATTCCAATAAGCAAGGCTGTGGTCTGGAGGAAGCATTAAAGTTCATCTCCCACCTAAAGATAATCATGAGATTCTAATCCACAGCCTGTTGTTGGTTGGAGATGGATATACTAACCACTCAGGCAGCCAGGTGCATATAATTTTATATATTATATAATGCCTATAATTTTAGTGGTCCATGATAGAAAATTTAGATATTTTCCTAATCCACAATATAGTATGGGAAACAATCATATTAATTTGTCTTTTTATGGGATAATTTTTAAGCTGCAGAGTCAATGCCAGTATAAAAAAAAAATTTTTTTTTAAATAATAATAAAAAAAAGATAATACAGAATAATAGTCAACTCTATAACAAGGGTTTTACAGACAAATGAAGACAGTCTTAGTCAGAAGAATATTAGTTATCTGGATTACTCAATTTTATGGAGAAATCTGCAATAAGCTGGAGAAAGCTATGAAAAAAGATCAACAAAAAAAATTTTAAAGAATGAGTTTAGTTCTTAAAAATTAATACAAGTAGGCTAAGGTCATGAAACAAGCATATGCTTATGAAAAATAACTGTTTCAGAAATACCTTCTAAATCGGCTTGTGGATATTGAGCTTGTTTTTATTCAGAAACGCTATAATTTTTATTAATAATTTCAAAATATCTTGTTAGGCTGTGAATATTGCTGATATTTTTAGTATTCTTTATAAAATAAAATGCATTTTATTTGATGACTAAGAAAACATGAAATAATGCCTCCGTGTTTCAGTGGAGCTGAAACATGGAGGCATTACTTCTACAGCATCACATGGTGTAGCACAATGATAAAATGTGAACTATTGCTTTGAAGCATTCTATTTAAAGTCTAAATTATGTCCCTTTCAAATATCCTTTGAATTGGAGGAGAGAGGGAGAATGAAATAAGATATTTTACAGTGCATGCGGAAAGACAAAGTGAACTGCTTCTTTTTCTGCTACCTGTCACGATGTATGAATGGATAAAAGTTCAAAAATGATTTAATTCCACACTAGAGCAGATCACTGATATTTGTGATATGAATATAATCTTTCACCCTGCATTTTATGTTTCTTTATATCAACACCACACACACAAGTCACAAAATTTATAGCATATCAGTATCTTAAGTAGAAACAAAACTGCATCCCTTTTATCTGTAATTAGAACAGACTGCCATATTGCCATTCCCAGGATACAACAAGGCATCAGACAAAATGATTTTGGCAATTTCTTTTTGCTATATTTTTCTAATTTCTTGGATGTTCCAATGAGCATCTCAGAAATTAGATAGGAGGAAAACCTTATCTTCAACTGACACCATGTAATGCCAGGAGATCCAACTTTTTATTAACATTACAGGAAAAAGTTTTCTGGATGCCTAAGAGGTAATTTCTGATGCTTCTGTAAGAAATTTTATGTTAATCAATTCACTATTCAAAAATGTGTAGGTATCGTAATTGCAAATACTGCAATTTCTACATGGTTGTTTGAGTAAATGCTTGATAGTCATTCTTCAACAGGCTGCAAGGTTTAAATCTTGGCATGGATGTTTGTGAATATCTTTAGGTGGGAGATGGATTTTAACAGCATATTCCAGATTGCTGTTAAAATCTGTTAATATTCCAGACTGCTGATTATAAATGTCCAAAAGATAAAAAAAAAATTAATTAAAAAGTCTCTTAGCCAACCCATGGTTGGCTAAGAGACTTTTGTAGATAAGAGCCACAAAAAAAAAAGAAGCTATATGTCGTTTTATGTGACTTTATTGAGTTTAGATATTGTAAAGATTTTGTTGATTAGATATTGTTTAGATATTGTTATCTTTAATATTGTATATTAACAGATAGCAGCATGTTATCTGTTAATATGCATATGCCCTTCTGATCTATTTGCCTGTGGGATGAAAAACAAGTTTCTGAGAGGGAAACCCTACCAGAAATTTTAAAGGCTTTTCACATCAGTTGGGATTCAAGCCCAAGTCTTTGCAACCAAAGGGCACATTACTAACTAAGCTAAAAGATACTTGATAAATTCAGGCATGATATTTGCAAATATGCATGACACATTCCCATATGGCAGAAATCTAACCAAAATCTGAACAGTGGAGAGAATAAATGCTATTCCGTTGGTCAAACAAACCATCATCTTTATTATGTATACTAGCTGGGTAGGAGATCACTAATAACAAATCACTAGAGAAAGAAAAGCAACTGAATATGCACATTAAACCCAAAATTTTCTCATGATGTCCGAAGATGACACACAGTCGAAACGACTCACACCCTGTTACTCCCACCCCCTAATTTGTTCCATCATATGCTACCCTTCTCATTCTCCAAAAAATTTTTATCTTTCACCTTCTTCCCAAAGAATTCTCAGCCACACCCTTAAAAATTCGCATACTTCTTGCCTCACCTGCAATCCAATCCCCACCCTTCCTTTCAGTCATACTTCAACAGTAATAAAAATGTATATTGCCATACGACCTAAGCCCCTTTTGAATGAAAGTGAAAGAATCCATATAGGTGATTACTAGCTAGAAAGGGTTTCTTCAGATAGCACACACACATTGATTTTTGTTGAGTGTTAATGGTTTTTATCATTACTTTAAAAAGAATTAAAGTGAGAGAAATTAGACAATAATTTAACAATAAAGATTTGTTGACCTTAATGGAATGAATATTGATTAATTTCCGAGCTACAAAATACATACTAGTTGAACAAGTTAAATTAAAAAGCCAAAACAGATTCCTTTTTTATTTCTTTTGCTCATCACACATAGCATTAATTTACTACAGGTTTTCCGTGTGGGAGTGATAAAATAAAAATACTTTTGAAATAATCAAGGATATACTATTGAAACTGAATGTTGCATGTTTGAAATGACAGGAAAACATTTATCAAGATTATTAATGGACGAATGAAAACTTTGGATAACAATGCAATAAGCCATTTTCTGGACATTGCATTGGCAATAAGCCAATGCAATGTCCAGAATGACTGCCATTCAGACATCATGCAAACTGTTCTTAGTTCTTTCAAAATCAGTTTGCCTGTATTGATAATGCACATGCAACTGTTTCAAACTTTAATATGCTTGATTCTTCTCTTGAACAGCATGAGGACACATCTTGGAGAACCAGGGCTTAGATAAAGGAAAAGAATTTAAAATGGAATGAATGTTCTCATATGAACTGAAAGATCTTTGTCAAATTGCCATCCAATTTCACTTGCTTTAATTCTTTTGAAAGGAATGGCTAACACTGAACTCGTGAGCTAACTGGAAAAACCTTTTCAGGTAATACACAATCACCAATATGGATTCTTCTTCCTATTACATATTAGGCCTACTGGCCTGTTGTTACAGAGCTGACTTGAGCTTTTCTAAGTCGTACCCATCCCAAGGATAAGGTGACTAGCCCTATGCCTCCCGATATATCCTATGGCTGTATCTCGTGCATTCACAGGGCCAGTTTGCCTGCTGGAGAAAGGAAAAATCATCTAATCATCCCAAGATCAACTAACTTGGCTATGTCTGAGAAAGATCCTTAAGCTCCTCACATCGGCAAGGGGAATCAAACCCAGGACACTCCTTTCCCAGGTATATGGTTGCGAAGCGCATAGCCACTAGGCTAACCGTGCATACTATGGATTCTACCCTTAAACAACAGGAAATTATGGTCTTATGTTACCCGAAACTCTGGACAAATGATATGGAAGTGAGTGATACTACATTGGAGAAAATCAACACCAGCTTGTAGTCTCTGAACTGCCTAGTATATGTAGAAGGGTCATTACTAAGGAAAAGATCAAGAGTTTGGATAGTGGTTAAGGTTATCAGGTATTCTAGTAGGTATGTCAGCAGTTTATTTTAGATCACCGATGATAGAAATAATTCAACAGTTGAAAAAAGAGAGCCAGTTAGGATGTGAATATTGAAATCCGAAAGGATTCTAATATTCACTAAAATTGACTTAACTAAAATACCGACTTTGCTAAAGATTGAATAGAGGAACTCAAAAAAAGTTCAGAATGGCTGGTGGCATTATGAAAGCAAAAGAGATAGCAAATGACAGATTGGGAAAAAGGTGATTTCAGTAAAAGATCAAAATGATATTCCAAATTGAAAACTAACATGATGTATCAGAGCAAACATATTCACAACTGTCCTGTATAGGATGAGAAGATTCAAGGAGTAGCTGGGGAAAACGAGATGAGTAATGCGTAAAGAAACTGTTTGCAGATTTTGAACAGAAATGAACATCATTACAGTTCAAATAAGGCTATATATATATTTGTGAAGTGAATCTGGTAAAGTTCTGAGAGGTTTATTTTTTTCTGCACGTAATCATTTCTTTTTTTCATGGTTGTCATTTAAGTTAATATGAAATTGAGAGGTTCATGAGCAATATTCTCTCTATGTGCACATGAAAAACATTTTGTGCATAGATTTCTAGTCAGACTCAATGTATGCAGTAACCTGTACTCACAATAGTGAAAGTCATAAGAAACAAACTCTAAATTTGATATACCTAAAATTCATGACATCTTTGTTAAAAGCTCTTGTATGCTGCATGCTAAATATTTCTTAAGAACAAATATCTAGATATTCTCTTCATATCTAAACATTTCACTAAGTGCTACTCGCATGCTGCTCTTTGACATGTGTTGAAATTGGCAATGCCATTTCAACACATTTGTCCAGCCACTCAAATTTAACTGAATTTGCAATTATTTTCCACTTTAATTTTGACAGTGACATTTGGAAGGTTTAATGCATAAACCGATGTAATGTTTCTCATTAATGTTGCCCTTTTTTATTGTCTAGCTATAACCTTTAAAACTGTAAGCACTAAATTAATTCGCTTAAATCTGCACAGCTGCAGAAATCCACCACCACCACCACCATTTGCACAAGCTTCAGTGAATGGCCAATCTAGACAGTAGACACTGAAAAAATATGCCTCTGCAACTTGCTGACATCAATATCAGTTTGTCCATTTGGTGCAGGCAAACTAATTAGAATGGGTTAAAGTAATATTGGAATAGAGATACTGGCAAGATTACTGAATAAAATAAGTGTAAAGTATGATTTATCATATAATTTTGTTTTTAAAGGATGTTGAAAAAATTGTTCATTGTAAATTAAAATTTTTAAAGTAAAAATTTTGTGCACAGAGTTACCAGGCATGTGCATCCCCCCCCCTTTTCTTTTGGACTGATGTGCATGCATACACACAGCTTAGAAGGAACATGGGAAATAGAATACAGCAATGGATTCTTTACTAAGCCATTCACATCGAATTTCACTCAACTCCTCTGCAAATGATGGCCCTGTTAGTATTCCTCCCACTATTTGGAATTCCTCCAAGCCCACCAGGAAAAAAGAGTAACAGCAAAATTATTTCCTGCTTGAGCTGAGCATTTCTTGAACTATTATCCTCAGGCTCAGCTCAGAAACTTGTGTATTTACACTAAGTGCTGTCTGAAGCTCATTTTTTGGTTTAATGGAATGAGAACAGCAATAAAAATGAATTAAACAATTTAATGACTCCAACATCTCATCTGTCACAGCCATATAAGAACTGTACAATATAAGTTGACAATAAGTGGAAATGATTAGACAAAGCAAGTCCTAGGAGATGTCTTCTATGGGCACCAACAAGTAGCCTTGCTTGTTGGCTCAGAGGTCTGAGAATTAGGTTCCCATATCTTGGAAAGTTACACAGAATTACATTTGAGGTTAAGTTCATTTTTAAGATCTGCTGCTGATTCAGAAAAAAAGTTTCTCATATCTGCACTTATTGTGGTGACACATAGTAATTTTTTTCTCCTTTGATTCCATGGAGTTCCATAGTGTGATCTAATTCTGACTGACTATAATTGAGATATGTTTCCTTGTTTTATTCCAGAGGTCATTGCCAAAGGTTTCTTGAAAATACAAGGAACTTTTTATGTATACTGAAAATGAGAGCAGGCAAGAGACCATTGATCTGCAGAGGAGCAGTCAGGGCAGCCAGCTTGAAAAAGAAGCAAAGTTCTGGCTTTCTTTTTTAATTTTTTTTTAAAGATTCCTCAGATATAAGGAATAGTAACATATTACTGTCCCCAAATCTGAGGAATCTCCCCTAAGCGACATCTCTAACATCTAACTCGCTGCTCTTTAGTTTACATATATTAAAAAAAAAATCAGAGTAGATAAAGGTAATGCCAGTGTGGTCCTGAACATTAGTATAACTGTAAAATAAATATCATGCTCACAGTCCCCATTCTTTTCAAACTCTTAGATTATAACTTCAACTCCCAGAAGAAAATATTACATTATTCAAAATGGCAACTTGATGGCTCCCTGAATTAACTCCAAAACAAATATTTTAGTCCTTCCACCACAAATACAGATTACCAAAAATGCATAAACCCAATAACATTTTGAAATCCACAGTGCATGCTGTTAACTCTTATGTTCTTCAGGTTAGACAAACAGCCAATCTTTAGCTTTTAATTTTTCAAGAAATGACAACGTCCACTAGAATATTATAAAAACTTTAATGAATCCTTTTCTATATCTCGGCAATGTTACATTGCCATCATCATGGATCACAAAAAATAAGATATGTGCATGCAGGCATTAACACTGAGTAAATCAGGCTTAGAATCCTAAACAGTGCCCCTAATGGGCTAAATTGGGTTGACTTGTTGTTGGGCTGACGTTCTTAAAATGTATGCTTCCTAGATTTGAAGCAGTCTCATGCACCCAAATTTGTTGAGGTTTGGAAAGTTTTTTTAAAGCTGAAGCAGATTCAATTAATACTCTTTCTTACTTATGTTTGCTGCAGTGTAACAGTGAGCAGCAAAGAATCCAATTCACAAATGGAAAATGTAATACAATAACACTTTAGATACTGCACTGCTTTCAAGACTCATATCAAGGTGTCTGTTTATCTGCTCTCCTAAAGAGCAGCTCCTATTCTCTAAGTTTCATATGTATATAAAGTTCCTTGTACTTGCAACATATCTTATTACAGATGAACTCTAAAATGCACTAACATTTGTCTAGAAAAATATAGGAAATGTGCCTTATACCACAATTACGATCAGAATCAGAGAATCAAATTGGTAGGGGATAGAGAGAATGATGTTTCATCATAGTGGGAACAAACCTGATTCTTTTATTATTATTATTTAGCAGCAATCTTTAAAAGTGTTTCAATAAATATGACTGTGTGAAACTCCTCAAGATAATAAACTCATTCTTAGACCTGCCATGCAACAATCAAGAATGCTTAACAGTACCATAGAGGAAGTCTTTCTAGAATGTAGGCATTCACTCTAATCATTTTCACTTGTTTTTATTACTTGCATGATTATTACATGTAATTCTTATATTGTTACTCCATGTTTCCTTGACAGAGATGAAATACTGGAGACATTAAACCAATCTTTAATTTATTCATAGTGCTGTATTCATTCCAATAACCAGTGTACTGGTCTTGATTTGTTTACATGTCATTAAATACATAGATGTGAAGTGTCCATTGAAATTGAAATAACATTTGGATACTGTTAGAATAAAGTATCCAAAGAAGCTTTAGAAGCTGCACCTAAAAAGAGAAGAAATGTTGGATCTCTTCATGACATCTGATTTAATTCTAAAAATATCACTCAAATTGCACCAGGAACAAATGGAGAAAAAGTAAATAAAAACCTCTGCTAGTTCAAACACAGTTTATAACCATTTCGAGTTTCCAAGAAGGTGGTGGTATTACATAAAGCAACAAAACTCATATACTTGTAAGTGATATTTAGTATCACAGTGGTTTGGCATTCATCTGAGAGATGTGGATGCAACACCTCAACCGTGCCTATGTTAGTTCATTCATAGATATTTTCCTCCAGTCTGATGTTTAACAGTCTATTAGCTGGTAGATGCATCCAAACAGTTCACCAACTTGAAGGTACAAAGCAGATTGATTTCACTTCTTCATAGTGTAGTAGCTAGAACACTGTTTTAGACATCTGAGATTTAGCCTGGAACTGCAATCATGTAATTATCTTGGCTATTCTGAGAAGAATATCTTCATTTCTTTTAGGCCAAGCAGCCAGGTTTTAGAAATGTTGCTATCGCCCCACCCCCAATGTCTAATGCTTGTTATGTCCTCAAAGAACATTATCCACATTTTTGAAAAATGCATGAATAATGAAATGAGAATGAAGACAAGATTAGAAAAACATATGATTTTGAGCAAGCCAGAAAACATTAAAATGCCAGTACAAAATTACATAACACAAGGAGAGGTGTAAAGAAACCATGATTAATCAAACTTTTCATGGTTTCTTATCAAAGTTTTTGTAGCTGTGATTCACAGCTACAAAATAATTGGTTTATGTGAATCAGACACAAACAAATGAACAATCAATTAAAAACTAAGATTTGGTTCCTCTAAGTGAAAACAACTTCCTAATGGATGCTCATTCCACTCTTCCCTATCTCCTTTAATAATAATCTAGAGATGGAGACAGGACTGTACAATGTTAGTTATGAGGATCGGCTGAGGGAGTGTGGACTGCAGAGTTTGGTGGATAGAAGGAGAGGTGATATGATTGAGACTTTTAAACTGTTGAGAGGTGGTTACAGGGTTGACACTGGGGAGTTCTTTCGCTTGGTTGAACTGTGGGAAGGAGTCATGACAAGGGGGCCATCCCTGGAAGTTACGAAAGGAAACTGTGAGAAAGAGGGTGAGGAGTGGTTTCTTTGCATGGAGGGTGGTTGAACCATGGAATACATTGCCTGATGGAGTGGTGAGGGCGAGAACGGTCAATGCGTTTAAGGAGTGGTATGATAGACTGTGTTTCCTAGGAGAGCCCTCCCCCGATGAGTCTTGATAGACTTGTGTTTCTTAGAAAGGACCTCCCATGATGAGTCTTTTGATTCCATGGAGGCCTGAATAATGATAATGATAATAATAATTAAAAAAAATAAATAAAATATAAACCTGAAGTAATATACTCATGTCTCCTAAAAATTAAGACCTAAGGGATAAATATATGGATGGAATGTGCAACTCCCCTCTGCTCCAATAACCAAACAGATATCCTGAACAAAGCATTATCCATCTCAAATCCTGTACTGGTTGTGCAGAGCTATAATCATCAGTTACATTTCTGGATTTAAGTATAACTATATTTTTTTGTTCTGTTTATTTTTTCTGCTGTTATGCAGAGATCACATCATTTAAGTGGGCTAAGACTACCATTGTTTAGATGTATTGTGTTAACCTATGCTTGTACTCTTGACAATAAGGCAGTTTTATGAGTTCAATATAACTGAAATAACATTTCAATAATGTTATTTCTCCACAAAATCCATATCATATACACTGAATATCCTTTGAAACCAAAAGCAGAATCCCCTTTCAAAACTAAGCAAAATGACTTTTAATGCCTGTCATTTGCCTCAAGTGCAAATGACTGAAGATCAAACTTTGTCTGCACCCATATTTACTTGACCTATTCTCTACATTAAAATGAAATAAGCATTTACAATATTTAACATTTGCCTAGGTTTACTTTTAATATTTATATAATTTGATTAATGCAAATCATTTTTGTGTTCTATTATGCAGATCAAAAACCAGACAAACTTGAAATAATGAGTACATTATTAATAAATAACTCTCTAAGATGCTACAAAATATGAGAAAATATTTTTAAATTCATGAATGGTCAAAAATTTTCAATTTACAAAATAACTTTGCTAATAATGTTAATTAATATATAATACAAAATTATGCACAACTTATCTATTCATCCCATTTAACATGAGTGAAAAGTTACGGCTGGCAAATAAGAGCATGTTTTTTTTTTTTTTTTGGTTTATTTTATTTATACTTGATATAAGAAATTCAGATATCATTACATATCTAAAGAATGCATAAAAGTTCTCCACATTTCGTTAAAGATTTCAAATATACAGTTGTTTTTTTAGTTTAATTGCTCTGATTAAATATGCCAAGAGGAATATGTTATAAGTGAGTCTTGAAATGTCTCTTCTGCTCTCTCCAGATGCTCCAGAAAATTATGATGGGTGACCATGGTAAAGAAGACAAAATTAAATTATAAAAAGTTACCTGAGTAAACAAAAAGAAATCCGAACAAGTTTTTCATGTTATGTGTCAAGTAGGAGGAAGAATATCTATGGAAGTATAACTTCCATAGATATTCAGCTCATAGATACATCCAGAGATGAAATACTGGAGAAATAAAATTGTTTAAGTAAACCTAAATGTTTCTATTATATCCCTCTTTTTTCGCATATTGACCAACTTTTGCAATCCATAAACCCTCTAGCCAGCCTGGTTAGCATACTCACTCTCCAACCAACAGGTCGTGGGTTCTAATGGATGGGATATCACTCGCATTTTAAGAGAATGTGCAGGAGAACTGGTGATGCCTTTGACTAGATTGTTTAACCACACTACCAGCCAGGACGTATATATATATACGTCCACATTTCCATGGATGCAAAGTGCATATTAAAATTGTAATACCATTGATATTACATTGAAATTTATGATGGATACAAAGCTTTTGTGGATGCGTATTTGATCTTTAATGGCCAGTAAGGTGGTTAAGTCTCAGTTCTGGCAAAGTCTCAAGAGTGGAAAGAGAGCAAAATAATTTTTTTGCATTAAGATGATCTAAGTCTATGACAGAAAACTATAGCCTAATCAGTATCTTAGGAGTGGTAAAAGTACTGGAAAGTTAGTCAAAAAAAAAAAGAATTCAGGAATGGCCAGATTAGAATAAGACACTATAAGAGAAGTATGGCTTTGTGAAGAATCACCAACTTTTTATAACAGAGTGACAGTTGAGTTGAACAAAGGAAATGGCTATACAATGATACTGTTGGATTTTGCAAAGACATCTGACAGGATACTATATGAAACTATCTTACTTGAACTACAACATAGGGGAATGGGCATAACACTGGCTATGTGGATAAGAGGGTAGCTGATAAATAGATACCAAAAATAGTATATGGAAAGTAGAATCTGACAGTATGGACAAAACATAATGGATGTCAATTTAATGTGGAAATTTAATGGGCATATTTCTAAAGTAGCCAGGATTACTTGGTTACTGAAAAACACACTAACCAGCAGAGATAAGGGAGTTATCATTCTCTTTATAAAGCCTTGTTATGACCACATCTGGATTACTTAGCTCAGATCTGGTCATCTGAGTCTCTTGGGAACTGGGAAGTAGTGGAGAGGATCTAGAGGCAAATCGATGATGAATTATGGTTTTAGCGGTGCAACGACTGCAAAGGTCATACTGTGCCATATCAAAGGTTATAACAGTACACAAGATAAGACAATCATAAACATCCATGTCGAGGATTAGAACCACAACCTGTTGGTTGGAGAGCAGGTATGCTAACAACTCGGCTAACCAGGCTGGATAGAGGTGAGCAACTGAGATGGCGAGTGGTCTGTGAAATGCTTCCTATGAGGATAGATTGAGGGTTTGTGGATTGCAAAGATTGGTCAATATCCAAAAAAAGGAGGGATACAACAGAAACATTAAAGTTACTTAAACAATTTTATAGGATGTATTATTATTATACGGCACTCCATAGAGTCTGAAGACTCATCATGGAAGACCCAATGTATCATACCTCTCCTTGAACCCATTAACAGAAAAAGCACTCAACTGAATCTGGCAATCCATTCCACTCATTAACCACTCTCCAAGCAAAAAATTCTAGTCCTCACACCCTTACTGACCACACCTTTATTCAACTTCCAGGGATGAACCCTTGTTTGGTCCCTCTAGTCAAATGCTAAAACATTTCCCTAGCATCTTTCCTATAAAATCCTTTAAGCAACTTAAATGTTTCTATCATATCCCCTCATTTTCTCCCATCAACCAACTTCTGCAATCCACACACCTTCAATCTATCCTCATAGGACACATTCGGCCGGCCTGGTTGGCCGAGTGGATAGCTTAGCTGCTCTCTTGCTAAAAGGCTGCGGGTTTGAATCCTGCCATGGGCATGGACGTTTGCAATTGTCTGTGGAAATACCAGTGGTAGTCGGCGATAGATGCTGTTGGTGTGGTTGCGGTTAGTTGGTGATTGAATGGTGAAGACGGAGTTGTAGAACAGGTGCCCTCCCTCGATAAGTCTTTGGACTCCCTGGAGGTGTGAAATAATAATAATAATAATTTCTCACCATCTTGGTCACTCGCCTCTGAATCCTCTCCACTGCATCCACATCCCCAAGAAACCCAGGGGACCAGACTTCAGCACAGTAACCCAGATGTGGGCATATCAAGGCTTTACAACTTCCTTAACATGTCCTCTACCGTTCAATTAGACAACATTACCACCAGTGATATTAACATCAAAAGAGGAGTGAGACAAGGATGTGTGCTCTCACCACTCCTGTTCAACATATATGCAGAGGTAATCTTTAAAAAAGCATTGGAAGAATGTCCAGAGGGAATCACAATAAATGGAAAGATTGTTAACAACCTACGATATGCAGATGACACCGTGCTAATTGCAGATAACATTATGGATCTCCAAAAACTCGTTGACAGAGTATACATAGAAAGCCAAATAATGGGAATAAATATAAACATCAACAAGACAAAATACATGATCATCAGCAAACATCCAGCCTCATCAATGAAACTGACACTCAATGGGAAAAATATTGATCAAGTGTCAAGATATAAATATCTTGGTTGCTGGCTTAATGAACGGTGGGATCCAGAAATAGATATAAAGACAAGGATTGAAGTTGCACGGCAGTCCTTCATGAAAACGAGAACACTATTCTGCAATAAAGACCTAAACATGGAAGTCAGATGCCGAATGCTGAAATGCTACGTGTGGTCTATTCTGCTCTATGGAGTTGAAACATGGACATTGAAGGCGACAATCATCAAGAAAATCGAAGCCTTTGAGATGTGGCTATACAGAAGAATGCTAAAGATATCATGGACAGAAAAAATTACCAATGAAGATGTCTTAAAATCCATTGGCAAAGCTAAACATCTTGTACAAATAATCAAGAAACGAAAAACATCATATCTTGGACACATCATGAGAAACAGCAAATACCAACTTCTACAAACTATTTTGGTAGGAAGAATTGATGGCAAAGGAACTAGAGGAAGAAAAAGAATATCATGGTTTGACAACATCAAGACGTGGACAGGAAAGAGCAGTGCACAACTGCTCAGATTAACACAAGATCGCAGTTTGTTCGCCAAGATGGTCGCTGACCTTCGATAGAAGATAGCACAATAAGAAGAAGAACATGTCCTCTAAACTTTAACTCTGTCTGCCACCACCCCTAAATCTCTAGCTTCATCTATTTCCTGGAGTACAGTGCCATCAATGTGATAAATGGCTTGTAATCTATTTATCCCAAAGTGCATAACTATACATTTCTCAACATTAAACTGACACCCATTATCTTTTGTCCATACTGACAGCCTATTTAAATAGTCCTGCAAGATCTTCACATTGCCTTGATTAACTATTAATCTATCTAATTTTGCATCATCAGCAAACAACTGAATATTTCCTTTATCAGTTATAAATTAAACAGCAATGGTCCCAGCACTAAACCTTGTGGCACACCACTAGTCATCTGCTTTCACCTCGATTCTGCCGCTCCATAATACCACTTTTTGATATCTGTCCACCACCCTCTTATCCACTTAACCAGTGTCATATCAATCTCCATTTCTTCTGATTTGCATAACAGTGTTTCGTGTGGTATTCTGTTAAATGCCTTTGCAAAATCCAGCAAAATCATTCTATAGCCATTTCCTTTATCCAACAATGTAGGGGAAATGTTTCAGCATTTGGTTAGAGAGGGCAGTCATCCCCAAAAGTTGGGTAGAAGTGTGGTTAGTAAGGGTACGAGGACTAGATTTTTCACTTAGAGAGTAGTAAATGAACAGAATGGATTGCGAGTCAGTTGTGAGTGCATTGTCTGTTAATGGTTTCAATAGAGATAAGATAGATGTCGTGTTGATAGTCTGGATCTCCCACAATGAGTCTTAGGATGCCATGGATATGTCAGTGCAATAATAATAGTTGCAAGCAGTGCCATAACTAGGTTTTCATGGGCCTTGTGCAAGATTTTATTTTTGGCCACCTCCCTTTTTTTTTCGGGGGGGAGGGTTAAAAAATACAATAGAAATACAAATTTTGTTTATAAATATTATAATATATATGTTTGTGAATTGGCTCCCACAGTGGCAAAATTTGAAATTAGAAAATGAAAATATAATACTGATTATTTTTTGATACCCCCATTTCAAGACCAGTCCACTTTGTCCTGGACCCTGTGCCTGTGCACCCATTTCATCTGCCTAGTTACGGTACTGGTTTCAAGTTTCTTGACAGTGAAACTATCACAAGACATGAATTAAGTCCCTAGATGTATGATAGTGTAGAGCAGGGGTCGCCAAATTTCTTTGACCGTTAAACCCTTCAAGAGTTTCTTGACTTTTTATCGACCCCCTCTATTTTACTATTATGCAATTATAATAGGACAAGAAAAAAAGATGCTTATGTGAGTTTTTAGATTGTTTATTTTATAGTTACAGTGTTTATTGTATGTATAATATAGTATACATTATTATATTGGCTTAATGTCGTCAAAGGGATACGTTTTTGTTTTTGACGTCCTTCTTAACATTACATATTTGATAGGAGGGATAAATAATTTTAGAACATTAATGCTCACTTGTATGTCGATGCGCAAAAATGAGACTGGGGTCGAATACGTGCAAGTATAAGTAAATAAGCAACTGTGCACGTGTTGCAATCTCGCTCCCACCGACATCAGTTTATTGGTAAATACGTTATTTTAGCCTACTTGATTGGCCTCTGTAACTATTTTCATGACCTTGCTCCATCTTACAGGTCCTATTCATGTCACTGTTCCCACGATTCACTCTTAATTGTGTTGTCATTCAGGATGGAGGTAATCCAAGTTAACTGAATTAAATATTACCCATACAATGATGTCTTATATTTTTCTATCAACCCCTAACAATGTTATATCGACCACTTTGGCAACCACTGGTGTAGAGTACGGCAATTCTCAAAGATCATTCACAATCCACAACATTCACTCAAGCAATACTCAAAATGATTTTTGGATAGTGGTTTTTGCAATGTCTTCACTCCAATGTTTTGGCTATCGCCCTCTAAGAATGTTCTAAGATGTACCAAACATGGTATTAGATCTTGTTTGTTCTGTAACATGCACACTGTAACCTTCTGCTAAGTAATCTGTCTCTGAGTCACATCATGCTACTTTTATTTGTCTTGCAAAAGGGATTTACAGTGTTAGATTGTTAATACATTGATCAGCCTTTCCTTCCTCACATATATATAGATCCCACTAAACATTTCTCTTTCAACATAAATTAAAAATTAAAATAACAAATCATATTCATCTTACTCATATACCAAACTTCAAGACCATGCAACCAGTGCCTTATACACTTAACTCCATACTATCCTTCAATGGGGACAAGGATAATATGGTCACCTTCAATGTTACCAAAACAGTCTTGTCCATTCTCTTCTAAAAGGGATCTTGGCAACTATCTCTTTATTTACCAAACTTGGCAGATTATATATATCCACAATCTGTCTCACAGCTAACATTTCTGATATTGGCTCTTTTGTTACCTGCCTTTGTACCTTTCAAAAATTTTCGAATTCATCTTCAAATCCTAATAACTAGATCTGAGCAGTGATCCAGATGTGGTCCCCACCAAACTTCAGATTCATATATTCAAATAGGAGTCATATAAATACTTAGCTGCATTAACTGGCATTCTTACTCAAACTTTCCTGAGGATTGGCTACAAATTCCAAGTCACAGCTAAACATCAGAAAATAAAATTAAGTATAGCAAGTTACATGACATTTGATGTCTAATATCTATCCTTTCCAAACTTAGACCTAACATCTGAAGAGTCTGAGCACCAATCATCATCCAATATGAGTTATTAATGTTTATTATTTGAATAGCAAACCCAAACATTCATGAGTTCAAAAACTGATCACTAACGTCTGTTATTAGGATGTTTACCTATTATCTGAATCCATGTCCATATTCAGATCAGGGGATTTGTTAGATTAAGTTTCAATAAGGAAATACCATGAGTAGACATATTACTAACTATTATAATAACGGAATTAACTCACGTACATTATTCTTTATTTATAGAATTTTCACCTGAGTATCACAGGCATCATCAGTACAGGTACAAGGCTAATTAAACAATAACTCTTATATTCACAAAGTGCCACCTAAGTAGCTAAGGTTAAATTTCCTAAATTTATTTAATTATTATTATTTATTTTATTTTTTTTAATTATTTAATTATGATTTAAAAATATTTATATATATATATATACATACAATTATATGTTAGTATTTTATAAAGCAGCAAATCTTTCCTATCTCCCACAAGGGGGAAAGACATAGACCATCAGATCTGTTTAGGTTAGGGAAGTGAAGTAATGTTTCACATATTTCTTTGTATAACCGTTCCATTAGGAACAGACTTTTGTCTTGTTCCACTTAACTCTATGTCTGATGTTGATGGCATGTTCTGCAATTCCAGACTGTTCGGGTGCAAGGTACTGGATGTACGACTAGTGTTGTTCTAACCGGACCTGAGCAGATCTTCGTTTGTCCGAAATATAATAATCCAGATGAGCAAGGAATCTGGACAGTTTGTACCTGTACTGATATACTGTACCTGTACTGATGATGCCTGTGATACTCAGGCGAAAATTCTACAAATAAAGAATAATTTACGTGAGTTAATTCCGGTATTATAATAGTTAGTAATTGTTAGATTAAGTAAAGCTATCTGGCTTAACATCTGAAGGTTCTGGAAACTGACTGTTATAATGTAAATTATTAAAACTTTTACCTATCAGTCAAAACTCAAATTCCTCATCCTAAAATCTAATTATTCTGAACAATCCTCCCATATGATAAACTGAGGCTAGATATAATATATCAGTTATTATGCTAAACTTTATATAAAATGGATTTATGTGTATGCTGTTAAGTTTATCTACTAATTCAAGCAGTTAGGATCTCGTTTCGTATTTACCATTATGCATATAGCATCATCAAATTCCTGCCATGTACCCTCAATGGGTGTACAATAAGATAGTACTACATGAAAAATTTACATCATTACTAACTTCCTATTTACAATTTTCCTCCAAATCAATATGTTACCTGTCAAGATTCCAAAATTGTCAGATCTTATATTATGGTTATTGCTATATGCATAAAATCGAATTCCAGAATTTCAATTATGTAAGACTATTTAAGTTAACCTCATTAAATATGATAAAAACAGTTTTAAAAAAGTCATGAATAATCAATGGACCAATCATTAAAATTTCTTAACATCCTAAAATGTAGTTGTCTCTAAGACCATGCATACACATGTGGCACTGATATGTTTTAGGTATGGAATTTTGTATATGTCAGATTATATATATAGAGAGTAAATGGCCAATAAGGAACTAATAAAGGAAATTACTGCTTGGAAAATTTGTTGGCTGAGCAACAAATGGCAAAATTATCCATACAAAACCACAGATGAAAATTTTACATCAAAAGGATGGGGAAAAAAATAGTATTTTATAAAATAAGAAGGAAGAATGCATAATTAGGGTTAAGGAAAGAATAACATTGGTATTCTATAAAGATGCTGCATAAGGTATCTTGGTAAATATGAAAGCATTTTCTCATAACACCTAAAATAAAACTAAAATAACAGTTCTCCCCTCTCTCCCCCACATACACAGCACTAATGTGCTAAGGTTTAGCAACCTCTTCTGTGAGGTTGATACATACACAAACCTCCTGTTTTAATATTTTTATACGAAGTAAAATCGTGGTCGAATCACTTCGATACATACACACACACACACACACATATATATATATATACGATTACGATATTAAAAGTCGCTGTTATCTTCTCCATTAATAGAAAATAAATATCAAATAAATTGGAACTTTTTCATTTTTTTTGTTTTGTTTTTTACTTAACTACCTAATACTGCCACTAATAAATGGGGAATTCCATATGCTTTCAGCATCAGTGTAAATAAACCACTCAAAAAAAAAAAAAAAAGAGTACATCTTGCGTTCCCTGCAGGATATTATTTCAAAAGAACGAAAAACATTTAAATTTGGCATATTGTCGATCAGCTTGCCAAAGAAAGCAGTTTGCGCTGTTATCTTATTAACATCTATCACTTGACTTTATTAACGAAAGAATACATCAAATACAAGCAACAGGTATGAATTTGGTTTCAAAGCCAATTTTTCCTGAAGTTACTTTGAAACTTTTAAAAAGGCAATGAAGACATTGTTTCCCAATAGCCACACAGAAAATTTTGGAGTTTATCTTATTCCTTAAATCGTTGCAGTAGCTGCAAACTTTGTCCCAGGTGTGGCAAACAGCTGTGATGAACAGCGACTCCGCACATGCTCCAATCAATCAACAAGCATTTAAGATACAAACACTGTGAATAGACGTTAAACAAATCTATCACCTACTAACTGGCTCTATAAGTGCTCATTTCGTTTCGCGGTTACTTGGAAGGCGCACGTCCAATTATTACGAAATATTCTTAGTGACAACTAAGGGACATATGCTTTCAACGCCTGAAATTCATTTAAATTGTCAAGGACCAATGTCACCAGCCACCACCCGTTGGCTGGTTTACCTGTTTGCCTTCGGGACATAGTGAGACGTGCTTCACCTGCGCCATCTTGAATTCAATAACTTAACTCCGCTTATACGATCACAATAATTACCCTCTATTTAAATTAATAAAACTTGTGGCATGAAAGAAAAATCATACATCCTATGTAACAAAAGAAACATTAACAGTAAATATAAAAACGCCAACTTATCGTAAATTAATTAGCCGCCCACCTCATTCGGCTCGCTCAGCCAAAACATATCCAAACGGTTAGCATTCCACTGAACGATGACATTTCTTAATTTTTCTCGTTCTTGGGCTTTACGTTCACGTTCGCTTGCCATTTCGTTTTCTTCAGTACTTTATTATGATCACACACACAACAAAGTAGAAACTGCAAAAAGCATCTGGATATCCTAGGGTATTTAAAAGCTATAGGCACTTAACTGAGGTCGACGTAACTTCAACGGCAACATAGTCACCGAACACTAACTAGAAACACTGCGTAAACACACGCAACGCACTTACGGTAAAAGCTAAGTAACAATCACTACGACGGACAATAGCACAATGCTTTCAGCGCCACTCTAGAGCAAAATTGTGTTTGAAATTCAGATAATGAGAATTTTGTGAGCTGATGGGAGAAATATAATAAAGTAAAAAAAAAAAAAAAAGACTATTGAGTAGTTTCCAGAAATATTTCAACTTGTGTCCCCTCCTCCTGCAGAAGTTGCCTTCATTTTCAGTCTCTTTCCTCACACCCTTACTACTTGTATAATAATAAAAAATTATAATTAAATCAATATTTAATCCACATCTAGTAAAGTTTTATTCTCATATGGTTTTATTATTATTATTGTTATTATTATTATTACACCCTTACTATTTGTATAATTATAAAAATTATAATTAAGTTAATATTTAATCCACATCAAGTAAAATTTTATTCTCATAATGAAATTTATGGTTTCATTATTATTATTATTATTATTATTATATTAACTCTCCTGTAGGCAAAGACTCATTTAGGGAAAAAGAGAGAGAGATTTATACTATTAACAATTGCATACATTATATAAGAAGTATACATCATATTATATTACAATGTGAAATAAGTATACATATATTGCAAGTCCACAAACTTACCGAAAATCTCTCCCACCTGTAACATATTTATAATACCAAAGCTTAAACTCGTTCAAAACATACAAAAGCAATGCATTCCACTGACCACTTCCACCTAAAAATAATAAAAAATAAAAATAAATAAATGAAATACTTTAATATAAAATACTCACCTTCTTATTCACTGCTACCTTGTGCAATTTCCAGGGATGGTCTCTAGATCTGTTCCCTTCCTCATTTTCCACATCTACAAACAAATTGAAAAAAATCTCTCGTATCCATCCGGTAAATACCTCACAAGAGCTTAAACGTCTCGATCATATCACTCCTTCCTATTCTATCAGCCAAACTAGGCAGATTATTATTATCATTATTATTTATATGGGTACATCATGAAGTCACAAGACTCATCGCGGGAGACCTATTCTATCCTTTAACACAATACCTATCATACATCTCCTTAAACCTATTCACTGTTGATGCATTCACAACCACTTCTGACAATCCGTTCCACTCATTCACCACTTTCCAAATAGAGAACCCTAATTCACACACCTTTACTTACTGAGGCAGGAACTACCTTTGGCAATGCCATGCTGCCCCTGTAGAGCATCATATTCCTATCCACTCATTCCTGAATTTTACTTTTAACCAATTTTTCGAATACTTTAAATCAACAATTCAGAGATAATAATTGGTCTGTAATTCGCTACTTCTGTGTTGAAACCACCTTTATGTATTGGAGATATCTTACCCTATTTCCACTCCCTTGGAACCTTGCATGAGCTGAGATTTAATTAAACAACTTCATCAGAGGCAATGCCAGTTCAATTGCACATTCTCATAGCACAAGAGTTGCCATACCGTCCAGGCTCGCTGTTGTATTCACATTGACATTTTTCAATATACTGAATACCTCCAGTTCACCTACTGCAATGTTCACATCAGTCTCTGTCACCTCAGTAACTGCAAAGTCACCACCTGGATGATATACCATCCAAGCAAAGTGATCATTTAGAAACTGAATCACTTTCCTACCATTATCACTGAGTAATGGTATATTTCCATAATCATTATTTTACTTGCTACGTAGCGAAAAAATTCATTTACAGAAGATTGCATGGCATCGAATATTTTTATAGCTAACATTCCACAGTCCTGAAATCATTTTTGTCAATTTCCTCTGCATTCTCTCCAAAGTACTTTCATCCCATCAAAACTCCAGTGACTTGATAGGATTAAAATATTAGCTAACGCCTTTTCTTCTCCTATAAGGAATTGGCAAGGATATTTCAGCCCTATCTAACTTTTGGGTACTGAGGGAAAGTTCAATTTCTACTGGTAGCCAATCAGAGATAGCTGGCCCAAGACTATCACCAATTATACAGTGCACAGGCGAAGAGATGCGGCTGACAAGTTCCGTCATCTCGTGGTCCCTAATCCTAACACTACGCTATACTGTCTGAAAACAATGTGGGTTCTAAGGTCAATTTTCTTGAGTTTAAAACTGCTTGCCCTTGCCAAGAGATCGATTAACTCGGAAGCTTGTCGGGAAAAAAAAAAAGCTTAGTAAAAGCTCTTCTAGTCGGCTAGTAGAATAGAACTTACGATGCTATCCTTCGGGTGGTCTACTGACATGGACTGCATACGGTGCTGTCCATTTCGCTTCCATGGATAATGAAATTCAATTGTAAAAAATACAATTTGATACTTAAACTTATAATTGAAAGTAACACCTAAATTAATACACAATTTAATAAAATTTGTGATTCGAAATTATAATAAGTCGCGTGCTTATCTATATTGTGGCAATATTTCTTGCATCCTAATATCACACTGCCAGGGGAAACTGCGATTCTAGTTGCTGACTAGAAAAACTTTTTCTATTACAGACAACAACAACAACTCAACAACAGAACAGGATCACAAAATCGGCAGTGCTCTGTTCGCGATGCCTCTAATATCAACGATATGTACGAGCCCGAGTTTGGTGAGGACTAACGATGAAACCCGATCGCGTTAGATAATGTAACGTCGGCTTTTAAAAAGAGTAACGTAATGACTGTGATGGAGCAAATGGTTTTGAGCACCAGGGTATATGACAATGCAGTAAAGGATTTGGACAAAAGAGAGAAATTAGAGACTAATAGTGCTAGTATACTAAGTATGTTGCCTAAACATGATGGTAAAGTGAAGAGAGAGGGACTTGATAATCTATGATATAATATGTCAGAATATCTGGAAAGGGAGACTTTGAATAGATGGAAGGATAAGATGAGTTTCATGGGAGGAAGAAATTAGTAAGTAAGAAAATCTTTCTTTTTGTTTCTCCCACACATGAAAGGCTATTTGCAAACTTATTGCACAGTAGCAGTGGAGAATTCGCCATGCTTGCTGCGCAAGCTCATTACTTGAAAAAGAAATAATATTTATTTGTTAATAAATCCATGCATTTATAAGCATTCCATTTAGGTTTTTATTTTTGTAGACAGAAGACGTCTTAAGTTTGCGCTGCAATAATTGAGCTTTGCATTGTGTATCGAAGGCCGATGCTTGCTCGTCTAGTCAAAGCTACCTTGGCTTGTTTGGTTATAGGAGCTTACAAGTCCTCGCAGCAGCACCGTGACTTCATGCGAGAGCATAGCCATTACACGTCGTCTCACTCTGTTGCTTATAAATGCATGGATTTATTAACAAATTAACAAAAACAGGCCATACGCAGTCAACGTAGCTCTAGCCAGTGAGCTTCAGCAGCCTTAACTTTTTATGACGATGTTATTGACCAGTTCATGAAGAAGAACCGTAAAGGTAGAATTTGTATTCAAGTAATTAAATTGAAAAATATATAATGTCATTTGCAAAATAAATGTTGTATTTGTATGACTAAATGTACATAAATTTTTAAATATATAGTTTTAAATGGTCATTCCGATAATCAGATTTCAATCACACCTCTCACTCCCTGAATGATAACAAGAGCAAGCGTGAATTTTTCAAGACGAGCATTCGCCCCTGCACAGTAGGTACAGTGGTAGGGATAAGGATTATTTTTGCCAATTTTTATATATTTCCTTGTAGTTTTAGTTTATTTTTACACAGTCTCTAACCTTGCTCTAGAGACCGAACATGGAACTTTTTACAGCACTTCGGGCCTCCAATAAAGGGAATGACGTTCTGACACTGGCGATGAAATTCATCTCCCACTGAACTTCTTTGCTTATATATCAGTATACCAATTATTATTAGGAAAGAGAACACCTTTTATTTCGGATCGAAAATAACTAGGTTAAAGGATCCATGATTGATTGATTGATAATGGAGAATTCATTTAAAAGGAGGTAGAGGAAGAGTATTTTTACAGAGCAGAGAAGTCATAAAACGAGACAATGATGCTGAGTGTACACTATAAAGAATTATAAAAAAAATATAATCAGTAACCCCTTTTATTCCCATATAGAGCCTAGTCGAGGCCTTGTAAGCTAATTTGGCTTTCGGAGACTGAATGGGCAGAAACGGTTCAAAGAATTATAAATGTGGTTATGTCTGCAGTATCAACGCGATCCTTATGAACAAGTTTATCTCCATATGCTGAAAGAGCTTCTTTTCTTAATAATTTAAAGTCATTGTTCCTTTTTTAAATAAAGGAAAGTCACAAATTTTATCTTATGTATAATAAACTTATATAAACGATACAAATAAGTAACACTTAATTTTCGATTGAAAAGCTAACATCGTTATATAAATTAAATATTATGAATTGTATTAATTTATTG